>NC_073731.1:23502500-23695000 GCF_023634155.1 Falco peregrinus | reverse complement strand
AAAAATATCACAGATTTTGGCAATGTTTCTATAAAAATTTCGTATTTATTTACTTAACTTTGGTTTCTGTTTCTAAAAGAGGTAGAATTAAAGAGAACTGAAGCTAAAGAAACCTGAATAAATATTTAAGCATGTCAGGGAATATTGCAGAGGTATCTATAATTTGATAATGTGGGAGTTATTGCATTTGATCAAAGGATTGGATTCATTATATTGCTATCTTTCCCAATTCTAACTTAACTACATGGGACCTGGAAAGTCTACGTTCAAAATCAACATAACTCCATGACTACGTTTTTTGTTTGTTTTTTTTTTCAAGTAAGACATGTTATGCCTTTGAGGGAATGGACTCACGAGATACAGGCTTTTTGAAGCATGGAAATCCTCCTAAATAAGTATAGGTCCTGGACAGGGCAAAGGATACCTGTATGAGAGCATGGGGGATTTTCTAATGCATGTTGTATTTCTGTATTTTTACCCTGCCATCCCTAATGTATATTGTGAAACTCTGCTTGATGTGCTGTTATCTTGTCAGTGCCCTACTATAGCATATGGTATGTTGAGATAGCAGGTGATGACATGGGAAGTGTTTAAATAATGTGTAACTTAACACTTTCTCTGTCATGAACTTGTTATTCTAACACTTTAGAGACACCAGCTGATCTCATGCTGAATATTCTATAGATGTCCCGAGGCTTAGCTCCTTTTTTTGTCCTGTTCCAAATCTTTCAAATTTCACGTATGTATGTTTCTGACTGTCTTAATTTTTTATATACGCTGTTTTTCCACCAAATGGATCTGCCATTCATCATATTTGTTTAAGATACCATATAACTTTCCATCCAGCAGTTTTTACAAATGCGCATACCTCACAGGAATTCAAGTGAACAGCTTGGGATCTTATTGGTTATTTCCTTGTTATAATAAGTTGTATTTCATTCTAGACTGTTTTCTAATGGAACTACGTTGTCGTAAATAATTTGCAAAAGATTTAAAGTTGCTGTGGGCTTTTTTTGGGGTGGGGAATTATTTATCCTCTTACAGTAAAACCATCAATACATCAGTAAAGACTACACTGTAATACATAAAAGCAAGAGAGAATGTTCTGATTCTGCAGACTTCTTTAAATTCCTGAATTTTGAACCCAATATAAATGTTTTGTAATGCCTGTCCTGGTTTTCCATTGCTGTTTAGTTCTGATACTTCTGATTATACTTATTTTTGGATCTTTAGATACTAGCATGGCAAGGTCTTGGCAAATAGTGTGTGTCTGGTCAACATTTATCAATAACCAAATTGGAGGAGAAGGAAGTACTATCGTAATCTGATTGAAAATGTCACTGTGGAATTGAAGGCGTGAAATGTAGACGAGATAGTTTGGAATTTTTACAAGTAGAGGAGGATACTGATAATGTGGATTTTTTTTCATAGTTTGACCATGCTTTAACAATGTATGCAAGAGAAGTAGCTGTATCAATTAGCTTTCATTTCCTAATTCAACTGTTTATTTTTCTGACAATCTTTCTCTTTGAAAGTAGTTGTTAAAGTACAGGATGGAGCTTTTGTTGAGTCTGTTTCACCATTCTGACCTATACAGGTACATTTTCCAGAAAAGTGTTCCCGGAAACTGCACATGTGGATCAAATATGATTTTAGAAATTGAGGGCTCTGTCCCAATTCTGCAACACTCAGGCAACAACATGTTCTCCTGCAAAGACAAGATGCTTTGCCATAAGTCATTTAAGTCCCGGTGCGTCCTTGGAAGAAGCCTTAAAGAGGCATTTGGTTTGCAGTTGGTTAGTCCAAGGCATGAAATACTAATACTACCAGATCACAAACAGCTTTTCTCTCTTTAAGAGGAGCTAAAGTTCTTGTTATTATCTGATACACTTCCAATTCTCAAGAGGACTTGAGGGGGAAAGAAAGGTGACAGAGTCAGGCTTATTTCCCTCAAGTAGTTTCCTCGTTCAGCCCTATTTATCCTCAGGGTGGTTTAGATTAAGTACAGGGTCATTTTTAATTGCATCTGGATATCTGAAATTAAGTTCTAGTACAGGAAGAATCAGGTATTACTTCTTTTCCAGAGGAGAGAATTGGAGGAAATTCTTATCTTCCTACCTGTGTCAGATGACTGCATTAGCACAAAATGAATCCAAATCTGTAGTCCCCTGGATGTTGTGATGCATTTGAATGCAAGTTTGACATAAAGAGAATCCTTAATTAAATATATGTCCTCAGGGAGTTTCACAGCACAAAGTTGCAGGGTCTTACACAGAACTGTGTTGCTCATGAATATAGGAATCAATGTACATTTTAGTTTGGGGTTTTGTGGTTTGGGTTTTTTTGGTTTTGTTTTATTTTTTTGTGTGGTTTTGTTCTTTTTTAATTTTTGTAACTTCTGCTGTTGACATATTGTCCAAGGTTGTTACTTTTCAACAATGTAGTTTGTCTGGTATTTTTGTAAAGGGAAAATTATTTATCTTGGAACAGCTAATTTGGAGATACTGTACCAGAAAGCTTCCTTGCAGCCTATTCATTCTCTTGGTAAACTGGAGAATTCTGACAGCAGAATACAGCATTTTCTGATAAAAGGAAAAAAAGCTATGTCTATAAACAAGTTGACTTTCACGTATATACATTAGAATTTTTTTAATCTAATCTTTTTAGTTTAATATGTACTATATATACACAAATAGCACATATATACACAAAAAGCACAGACCATCTATTAATTTGGTTTCTATTAGAAGGTTCCACTTGCAATCTTGACTGGACACAGTGCTTTCAGTACACTCTTCGATCAGTATTCAAACAGGGAACGTTAAGAATCAAGCTAGTGCATAAAAGCAATGTCTGCTGGGGGAAGACATCCCACCTGCAGATGCCCACAGAAGGGGGCAGAGGAATGCTGAAGCCCCTTAAAGTTCCAAGCCTGTCTTGTGTTGAAGGGTTGAGAACACGGAATGAAAATTCTCTGGGATGTTATCTTTAAAGATGCAGAGGAGGTAAGTGTTTTACATTTAGATCTGACAATTTAAAAAAAGCACAACAGTTTTTGAGAATTAAATGTGTTTCAGAAATTACTAAAACTAAAAAATTAAAACAGAGAGACTCGTTTGGCCAATTTTCATAGGGAATTTTTTAGATGTGGTGGTTTGCATTATTACCTCAAAATATAGATATCTAAGTATAGATTTGTATTTACAGTTGCTGCAACTGAATATGCAATACCTGACAATAAATACAAATTCAGATATGCTTTAATATTTGCAAGAAAAATTCTTTTACAAAAATGGCAGTATAGTCATTCCATACGTTTAATCAAAGCATATGATTTATTTTCAAGACAAGCTATCTCTTCAAAAGCTTGCTAATTTTTTCCCTGTTGTTGAGTATTTAATAAGCCTTTCCTCTCATGTAGCTGAACATTCAACAAGCTGATACCAAAAAAATCTGGGGTTTTTTTTCCATAGTAGGTAAATACTTGAACTGTTCTTCCTGCACTTAGTCATTTACCAAAGATGTTCATAATATAATGTGTTCCTGTGCCAGGGACAGACCATTTATCTATTAAGGACAGAAAAAGTCATTCCAACTTTACTCCAATAATTTAGGATTGCACAGCAAC
Organism: Falco peregrinus; assembly: GCF_023634155.1. NCBI lineage: Eukaryota > Metazoa > Chordata > Aves > Falconiformes > Falconidae > Falco > Falco peregrinus. The sequence goes on along the minus strand of NC_073731.1, from coordinate 23,691,372 downwards.
TCTATACGTTCTGCAACCTGAATTCCCTAGTAGTAATTCTTGTTTGTTCGGTTTTTAATATGATAGACACACTACATTTGACATTACTAAAAGAAAAAATAATCCTTTCTTTAAGAAGATGGCCCAAGGAGAGTACAGATTCTTAAGTTTTAAATAAGGGTAAAGTTTTCAAAAGGAATGTGAATCTGGAGAAACTGTGCTATTAATGATATTGGTAATTTACTGGTTACCTTTGTAATAGACAAATATTTAATCAGTTCCGTTGTCATACTGTATGATGTTGCACAATGCCTAATGTACCTTAGTGCCTTAATATTACTGATGCTAAGGACCCTGAAGGTGCTAAGGCAGGGTTTTCCAGAGCCTCTCCAAAACTATTTTCTGTTATAATTCTCGTGCTGTTATTCTTGGATTATTTTTCTCATGGCCTTGCATTTGCAAACCCCAGTGGTGATGTTGCAGTGGATCTTCATGGGAGCAGCTGTGATGCTGTGAGAATTGCTTCTCCCCACCAGATCTCCACCTCCCAAAACCTCGTACACAACAAAGTTGATTATAGTAATTTAAATGCTTGAGAAATATTTTCCATTTATACATGTACACAGATGTTTAATGACCAATCAGTATACAACACTCGCACTACGGCACACAGCACAAATAGCATCATAAATGGGAACAACCAACAGGGAGTTTGAGCAATTCCCAAAGGAGAGCATGTAGTGGCAGAGGGACGGCATGGCAAAAAATCATCATCCCACTGTGAGCAACAGCATTGGCATATTTGTCATTGCACCTGCTGTACCAGAGAGATACTCTCCTTACTCCCAAAGTAGGATGCTTTTGTGGGAGCCCTTAGCTGCTTTTCCAAGTCAGCCATCGAGGAGATTTTTCATATTTCATCCCCTTCCTCCCTCATTTTGTCTGTCTCCTTAGTTTTAGCTATAGACCTCACTAGTAAAAATCACTGCTTCTAAAGATGTTTGGGGCGGGGGGGGCAGGAAGGGATGCATGATCCATTTTCAAATAGTCATGTTTAATCTCTTCACTAGAGCAGGACTTAGAGGTATTTTGGCATGGAGTAATGTACCATTTAAAGTTTGATTCGCATGTCTAGAAAGCTCTTAGGTTTGCATGCGCTTTAAGGTGATTATTGGGTAATGTTTAGTCATGCTTCGGTAGATTTTGAACAGCTTCACAATACACCATCTATTAGCATGATTTCCTTCAGCACCAGGTATGCTTTTCTTTTCTATCCTTTTGTACAGGTGACTCAGCGGAAAGCAAAATGAAAGCAATCTTCCTAATTTCTAAATTGGACTCTAGCATCAGACTGTAGATAGTGTTTTAACTGATCTTTTGCATTTCTCTATTAACATAGTTATGTTTTTGTCACACGTACATTGGTCTGTGTCTGTACTGTACTGCATGATTTATTGGTTTTCATGTTATAAAGTAGATATGTAGGACCCTATTTCTCTGAGGAATGTAGTATTGGTTCTTAACAGGCTGAAATTCCTAGTGACTGCCAATAGTAGGATAGTGTCGGAGACTATCCCTGCTCCCCTCGAACAGTCTAGGGAATAGCAGCAATCTTCTGGAAATGGCACTGGTAAACAATATTGAGTAAAAGGGAATTTTCCAATCAGTTCTCCTGTAAAATAGTCTTTTAGTTAATGAATGTCTTCCAGAGTTTTCAACCCACATGAAGGCTGGGAAAGCTACGTTGACAGGCTTAGATATATATCGTAAATCCTACATGCAAAAAAACCAATTTATGACATTGGACACAAAAGGATTAGTGTCAGTGATGTAAATATATGACCCTAAAAATATATGTAATCTGACTAGAGCTTCTGCAGGTGAAGAAGTTTTGTTTGGATATTGTATGTGTTCATTTCAAACAAATATATTTCTCTGTAGAGACTCATGTAGAACCCATCTGTTTTCTCAGGTAAAGAAAGCATGCTGAAAACTGGGATTTGACAAGCTTTTTTTTAAGATTGTTTGAACTGTGTAAGGTGGGAGGCTCAAATTAGGTTTTGACTATGTGATTTTCTAGTGTTATACCAGAAAGAACAAGATACTATGATAGGTCATCCTTTTATAGAGATGATCACATGCAGTTGGTGTGGCTGTTTGTGTTTTTGCACTGAATAGGCTAGACAGAGCAACTCTGTAAGTACATACAACACACACTCACCTGAGTGATTCTGTGGTTCTTTCAATCTACAAGTGCATCATTTATGATGCCTCATGTAGGGTGACTGGAAAAGCCAAAAGAATGTCTTATGTCAAATAAAAATCCTAGATCAAGTTTAGGGCTTCATTCCTTCCAAAGTATTACAACTAAATGTAATGGCATTTGACAGTATTGACTTTTTTTATATGACTTCTTTCGGCTAGCTCAGCATTCTGAAAAAATAAATAGTCTTCTCCCTTTGTGATTGAAAGGGTTAAATAGTACCAATTCATTACCACTCACAAAAGGATTTATTTTGTTCTCATAAATCAGTTTTATTCCACATTTTTATTATTCCCTTGGGTCAGCTGTTCCAATTGAAATCAATACAAGTGCAAGTGACACAATCAATCTAGATATTTGATTATGGATTTGAGACTCCCAGTTCTGCTCTGTGTGTTTTGCTAGTCTCCTTCTGATACTGTCCCTGGAGAATGGAAAATTCTTATTGGCATCCGTGAATTATGGGCATAGATTCAGAAACCAGATACTGTGGTAATCTCCATTTATGTACTGCTGCAGCTAAAGAAAGAATGTTCTAACCATGGAAAAACAAACTTGAGGATTTTAAAGCTAACTGTGTCTGAAATATTTTAGAGTGTAAAGTCTTTCGTGAAGTAAACTTTATAAAGTCTCATCATTTGTCTATAAAACCTCTCAGTCAAAATGGATGAAATCAATAATTACATGCTGTATCATCAGCTTAACAACACAAGTACAGCAAATGTTTTTTTTCTGTTTGATGCCTTCTGGTCATTCAATAGGCAATGTGATGTTATGCCACTTGGGCTACTAAACTGTGCTGGGACACTTTTTCATGTTCATGTTCGGATAAGAGCACCTGGACACGGGAAACTTGTGTGAAATCCATGTAAAGTTGGTTCTACTTGTAGAATGCTTTCCAGAGTTGGGCGGCCTCACCCTATTTGATGATTTCTTTAGGTCATGGACTGAGTTCTTAACAGTGTGTCCTTACAACACTTAGTATGGTGTGTGTGGATGGTCCAGGACTGATGCCCCTTGGTGGTGTTGCAGCACAGTGAGTTACAACACAAATGAATATACTTACAGCAGAGATTTAACACTGTACTTAATACACTATCTTAACTGGAAGGTTTAAATGAGACAGACTCAGTTGCAAGACTCAGTGGACATTTCTATGTTTGTGAAAGAGTAATGAGAAAACCTAAACCAGTAATTCAAATACAAAAAGTTTCTTCTTGATAGTTTCATCTATAATTACAGAGTTTTTAAGTTGGAAGCCTCATGGCATTGTACTGGAAGCTCAAGGGTAGATGAGACCACGCACCAAACATTCTTCTCTGCCTACCATCATGACAGAGGCTAATTTGGCTGCAGTCATTAACTATCCGTGGGACCTGTGCTAACTTTCTTGTATGAGCTCCCCCATCAAGATGTGGGCTTTATTCATATCTCAGTCCATAGAATTAATGAGCATATAAATGCACATTCCTTTGTGTTTGTAACACTAATTGCTTTTTTCTACTGACAGGCACAGGCTTTGCCTTAGGGTTCTTGAAGTATTCTGCAAATTTTCATAGAATCATAGAACAGCTGAGGTCAGAGAGCACATATAGAGACAGTCCAAACCCCCGTCTCAAAGCAGGGTTAGCTGGAGGACATTGCTCAGGACAGTGTCCAGCTGGGTTTTGAATATCTCCAAGGATGGAGACTCCACAACCTCTCTGGGCAACTTGTTCCAGTGTTGGATCAACCTCAAAGTAAAAAAGCTTTTTTTCTTAGGTTTAAATGTAATTTCTTGTATTTTCTGTGTGTACCTATTGCCCCCTGTTCTGTTGCTACATAATGCTGAGAAGCATCTGGCTTCTTTATATCTTCACATCAGATATTTATACACATTGATAAGATCCTGCCCCCCCTTAGGCCTTTTCTTCTTGAGGTTAAACAATCTCGGGTCTCTGTGTGCTAGATGCTTTGAGCCTTTAACCATCTTTGCATGGACTCCACTCCAGAAAGTCCGTATCTATCTTGTAGTGGGGAGCCCAGAACAGGACAAGCACTCCAGATGTGTCTCGCCAAGGCTGAATAGAGAGGCAGGATCCCTTCCCTTGACCTACTGGCAATGGTCCTCCTAATGCAGCCCTCAAGGCTGTTGGCTGCCTTTGTTACAAGGAGTCGTTGCTGTCTCATGTCCAGCTTGTTGTGTACCGGGGCATCCGTGTCTTTTTCAAAGAAGAAAAGGAACTTTCCAGTATCAGCCCCCAGCCTCTGCTGGAGGCCAGCTCAGAGTGACAGACAGAATGTTCAGCATAGACTGTCTTGAGATGTACAGAATGCATAGGATGGCTGTATCAAATTTAAGTCTGTGAAAAGTCACTGAAGGTGCCTTTGCTTGTTTTAAAGTGAGGGACACTGAGCTATGGAAGAAATATCTTTAGTACAGTCAAACTACATATGGGTCTTTGAGCCTTCAGATTTCTGCTGTATGCGGCCATAAGAAATTTTCTCTTGTTTTTTTTTTTTTTTATTATTTTTTAGTCTTAAAACTAAATACTTTGTTTTACAGGAAAAAAGGAAAAACTTAAGTTTTTTTCAGTGCAGATAATGTGAACTGTTCCTTATTTACAGGAATAAGAATATTTTGGATTCATAGTTTTTTTCCAGTTTAGCATGGTACTTTTAAATTACCCATCTTGCCTCATCCAGCAACTGAGGATATGAATGAAGGTTTCCTGTGATAAGAGAGTCTTCAAGTTGTGGACTGTTTGATGGACTGAGACCAAGATACATCCTTACGAACAACACATCTGTCAACTCATGAGCAGAGGAACAATGGTGGTTCAGGAGATTAAAGCACAAATTTGGCAGTGTACTCATCTACAAAAAAACCCAAACAAACAAAAAAACCACCCAAAAAACCCCAAACTCCAACCAAAAACAAAACCCTAAAACAAACAAACAAACAAAAAAATCAAAACTCTCTGCAAAACATAACAAAACCTCCAAAACCTGTTGAAAAGAAGGGTATGGCATCAAAGCACAGAAACCACTTTAACAATTGTTAAACCAGTTTAAGAATTAAGAATGGTTCATTATTACAGTTATTAGGAAAAGAGAGTCACTAATAATAGCAAGAAAGATTTTTAGCTGGTTTTTTTATTGGGATAATCAAACAAATGGAAAGTCACGTTTTTCATTCTGAATACTGCACTAGAAACAGCAGGAAAGGGAAAGAGGGAGAGAGGTAGAGAAGAAAGATCTTAGCTGGGAGGCAAGGAATAGCTTGTGTGAAAGTTAATGAGGCTGAAGAATAAGCAAAACTAATGGACAAAAGAATGATCTTACAGAGGAGGAAATGTGCATGTTCACAGAATTTCCCCCAGAAAGACGTGATACCAAAGAGTCAGAAAACAGTACAGGGTCAGAAACTCGTGGACAGTGCGGATGAGGTATGGGAGAAGGATAGAGAAAAGGGGTGAAAAAGTGAGTTCTTGTTTCATTTTTATTTTGCTATTCTGACATTCACTTTTTCTGTGGCCCAAGATAACATGCTTAACCTCTGTATGCTCACACACAAATAAAGCAGGAGTAAAAATGACTGTGTGCTGATTAACAAAGTAATCTTTGTATAATTCTTTAGGTAGTCTTATGTACTGTTTTTTGACCTGGATTTTTGCTACTTTTATTCTTTGAGTAGTCTTCTACAGTGATAATAGTTCTGCTTATGTCTGAATATTGTAGAGCAACATGCTTTCTAATGTAAAAGAGTTATCGGGATATACATAACGGAAGCAGTATAGATTGGTAATTTTTCAGAGCATGACATAAAGCCTTAAACTCACTCAGAGCATACTTTTTGCTATGTAGTAGCACACTATGTAGTGTACTTTTGTGATCGAAGCCTCACATTATCTTGAAATAGTGATATTGAAAGAAAATAATAGCTCATTAAACATTTGCGATAGTAAGATTTAAGTGTTTTAGGCTTAAGTACCCTTTTAGGGTGGAAATCTCTCTGCATTTCAAAAACTATGGTTCTGTTACGTCATTTTCATTCAGTCAAATCTTGGGGGTAAGATGAGCAGTCAGGCAATTTCTAGGACACCACAGATAGGAAGAGGTAGAAATCTGTTTTGCAAAGGTGGCTCCGTTATTGAAGTCCCATAAGAATACAGAGAAGTATAAGGAAGCTGATCATTGATGGATATTTTCTATATATTGATGGCTAACTCTTGATTAGGAAAAGAAAAGCATGTGAGCACTCAGTAATACTTCTCAGTAGCATGGCCTCCTTGCTTCCTGAAGTCAGCAGCATAGTTGTGTCAGTGCATTTGCAATACCAACACATTAGACTTGTTATGTTTGATCTTATTACTTTAATAATCACAAATGCAATGGTAGTAATAGCAGTATGCCCACACATATGAAACATGAAGTTTTTCTGTTTAATATATAAAAAGGAAACATCTCAATTTATTACCTTTTTGCTTTAAAACACTGATTTTGATCCAGATGAAAAGAATACCTCTCAATGTGGCAAATTCTGGAAAGAAAAGGAATTTTTAAATGTGAGATGAATGCGTTTAGTTTGTATTATGTCTTTATTTCATTGCGGTCTTTGTCATGAGAATGGTTTCATGTTGTACCATTTCTGTGCTCCTTACAACCTTTGTCACATGAATAAGATATCAGAACGCTAATGACTAATATACAGTATTCTGTGTCTGCTGATACTATACTGTACTACTGTGACCTTTGCAATATTATGTATTCTGATTGGCTGTCCATTTCACCTCTTCCCCACAAGTTAATAAGGCTGTAAAAAGGAGAGAACTTGAAATCGCCAGCCAGTCAAATTACAGAATATTGAAAAGGTCAGAGCAGTACAGCACACAGAAAAAAATTATGGAATATATGAGGCATTAAAATTCTTGTGACAATGATTATAACAAGAATGGAAAAGGATACCCATTTATGTTATTTCAATCTAGTGAACCCCATAGGATGACGGACCCACGACGGCAGTAATTTACGCACCACCAACCCACAGCAGCTTTATTCACCTATTTACAGGGGTACTCAGCAACAGGAATGCGCATCTGCTTGGAAGCCCCCTTCAAAGTGTCCACCCAAAACCATAGTGAACCTTTAGACACATACTCACCACCTAGAGTGCTGTGTGAAGCTCAGCACTTTTAAACAAGGATTTTGAATGGAATGTGTATTTGTGTATATTTTGTAATGTGAGTATGTTTTATTACTCAGCTGTGCTTCAAGTATGTGTATTTTTTTTATGTTTAGGTATATTCTTTACCCTAATTTCTTCATTTGAATGTTTTTCTGAAAAACTGAGGTACTTTGATCTGGTATAAACTAGGAATAAACTGAGAACGGTACAGGTTTGTCTCCAATACTGGATTTAGTCAAAGTAGTCCCTCAGAAACATTGGGGGAAATATGAAAAGCCCTATGAGCAGGAAGACTAGTAAAAGAACAAAGTCATTGTGATGCAAAAATATGGAAAGTTTAAGGAGCATGGGGAAGCCTTTCATGTCTGCAAAGGGTTTAGTTTATTTTAAGAGGTTATAGGAGATGGTGGCTTTCAGCTCCTTTCCATCTGAATTTTTTTTTTTTTATATGGGTGCTTGTGTGTCTTAAATGTTGAAAGACGTGGTGAGCCAGTTCGAGGAGTTACTTTTCTGCCTCCTTAGGCTGTTCATGTGAGCTGTGTCTTGAGGGGGTCTTGCTTGTTGGCCTGCTGGTGACTATTCATGGCAGGAGTTACAAGGCAGAAATGTGCAGGAACAAGGAGGTATTCTGGTGGAAACCACTTGTCTCAAGTAAAACAGAAGTCTCTCAGGACTTTACCAGTGTGTGAAGCAGCTGCTGTTTAGGTCTGCAGCAGGCTTGCTGGTAAGCTGCAGTAGGACCTGTGAGCAGGACGGAGAGAAAAATATATAAGAAAAATGGAAAAAAAGAGGCCTCCTCCGCTTATACTCACAAATAGGGTCCACACTGAAGCAGTCTAGGCAGGAATGGCATAGAGTGATATGACATGGTTATCGCCGCATCGCGTTCTGTCAGCCTGAACCTATGTGTCTGCATTTTCCAGCCCACTGAAAGCAAAGTTTAAGCAGTGAGAAGTGGTAAAGCTGCATATTGCAACTCACCCCCAGCAAGACCTGCATTTTAAAAATGTTCTTCTAATATTTTACTTGCCAGTAGCAGTAAGTTGCTTGGTTGGGAACTGGGATAAAACACCTTTTGTCTGTGTAAAATTCAGGTTAGGAACCTTGCAAGTACTCCTCAGCTTTTTACTAAAAGCAATAAAAAATTTTGAACTGCTGTGTTGTCTATCTCATTGTAAATTTGCAAGTTCATTTTTGAGCTGAATAAAATGGTTATGTAATTACATACTTCTCCTAATTATTGAGTAATTACATACTTCTTATAATTGCCGAGTAATCACTCTGCTATAACTAGAATTTAATGTTACAACTAATTGTATAATTACTGTATATTAATGTTGTTATCCAGGCAACTTGGAATAGAGTGTTATCCTGTTAATTCCTTTTCTATTACTCAAAACTCTATTTTTAAAAAATATAGTGTAGTTAGCCATTGGAAGAAAGATTAATAGTGGAATAAAAATATCAGCAGAGGAAGTACATGCTTTTGTTCTGGGCTCAGGTGGGTGAGAATAGAAATATGAACATGTTAAAACTGTACTGTAGATAGAAAAAGTTTAATTTTCTCATTAATTGGATACATAAATTGCTGTTAGAGCGCCTACTTTTGTGCTTGAAGTTTGAATCTATCCTATGTGCTTTGATCTGTCAACACTAGATTTTTAAACTTTCCTACACATTGTAGGGGAAACTTAAAAAATGCATCTCTTTTCACAGCCAGCTGAGTTCTGAAGTGTTGCATGTCACTAGGACCTTCAGAATGATTATGTCAGTTAGCCATTTCCAATGGCTTTACTGTTGTTAATAAGACAGTAGGTGCATGTAACAGTCATATGTTGTTGGGTGGGCACTGCAAAGAATGTTGCAGACTGCCTGGTAGTGCACGGAAAAGCTGTGATAGGTGGCGGGAGAAATGTGCTTTGTTGGATTGTCTCTACTCCACGCACAGGGATGGTTTCACAAAGGTGCAGAAGGAAGGTTTGAGATACAATTTAAGAGCTGATATCAAGTAATGCATATGCATTTTTCTAGTGATGGCCGAGTAGCCTGGGTATGCAAGACTACTGTAGTTTGTTGCGGTATGGCATGGTGTAATCCAGGCAGACTTTGAGCAGTGGGGAACTAGGCTACATGGCATATTTACAAAAAAAGTTTATTAAACTGTCCCGCTCCCCCAAAACTCAGAAAGTAAGTTTGCTATATTTTACTGTCAGAATAACTGAAAACACCCTTTGTGCAGCTCTGAGAACATCAAAATAATGGAATGGCTTGGACTTGTACCATAAGTGAATCACAGATTGTTTATAGGAATCCCAAAATCCAGATCACTCATCCATGGTTAAATGTAATGGGAGCATGACTGAAATGTACTGCGTAAGCACACGTCAGTGCACATCATAGAAATACAGAACATTTGAAACTGTTTCAGGTTTAAAAACATTTCAGTTTTAACAGTTCATTTGAAACTTGCATAAAAATGAGTAAACCCAATGAGTTTCACTTAAAAAATTGAGAGATAGTTTCTAAGCGTTTTCTACTTCTGTCTTTTTTAGATTTTGTAGAGGACTCAATGTGAATATTCAATCTTCTGCCTGTGCCAACGCCTTAATTAATTTAAGATATTTTCAATAGTTATATTCTGTTTAATGTCATTCTTGTACCTGTAGTCTCAGACTTGTGTGATTCTGCTGCTGGTAATGCAGAATTTCTATCGACTTCAATGTGAGAGCTCTCCATGGGATGCTGGATAGTAGTAATAATATTAATCATTTATATAGCACTTTATATGTTAAAAATATTGGATAATCTTTAAATGAGCTCAGCTTTTCTCTCAGATACATGAGTGAAATCTTCATTGAGTCAAAAAAAATTGTTACTTGGTATATAGTGTTCTATTTTCCAGTCTTACTCATTGGGTATTTTGGAAAGGTTTATTTTGTTATTTTTGTAGGGTAGAATATTGTCTTATCTTACTTAATTTTGACATCTTAAAAGGATTGTAAAGAACACATAGGTTGCTTTGATGTCCTCTGATGATTTCAGCTGATAAACTGAATACTTCAAATCCTTGTTTTATCTTTGAAAGGACTGCAGGCCATGCTGGAAAGCATGTGTTTCTTACTACAGATGACTAGTTTTTATGTATGCAATGGAGTTAGCTTATAAACTCCTAAGGTAAGTGTTTTTCTAGCGAATTCAAGAAGTTTTACCAGTCTTTCATAGACATAAGAATTAACCTTAATGTTTTGAGTTTGCAGTTACCACACAACTGTTCTAGAACATGCGTAATTTCTGAAAACTGGGTTCTGTTTGCAGAATATAGCAGCCAGCTTTGCAATTGCATGGTTGGTTCATTTATTTTCCAAGTTTTATATGTACCACAAACTGTTGGCAAAAGGCGGAGGAAATAGCGAGTAATATTTTTTCTTCCGGATAGGCCATTTTTTTGGTGTTATTGGTATCAATGGCAACTTCTCATTTGAGTAGAAATACAACTTGATCCTGACGTAGGTGAACCTTCTTTAGCAGGGGGTTGGACTAAATGATCCAACCAGAGGTCCCTTCCAATCCTGACTGTCCTGTGATTCTGTGACTTGATTTATAAAGACAGCAAACTGTAGCAGATGCAAAGTCTAACATTTATTCTTCTCTGCCCTCCCCCCCCCCGCCCCTTTTTTTTTTCCTAACAGATAATGCTAATTATTCTATTCTAAATGATACTCGGACATTATGCAACAGCAGCGAATCCAATGTATGGGTACCCATTAAAGGACTGATTCCATTTTCTAACTACACAGTACAAGTGAATGCTTCCAACAGCCAGGGCAGCTTGATAAGTGATGCCATAACAATAGTCATGCCTCCAGGAGGTAAGTATGAAAAAGTGCTTTTTCTGTGCATGTAACAATTACACAAATACTCTGTTGAACAAAACGTTATTTATTACTGCAACTGAGGACTGGAAGGTCAGAAGAATATGTTCACATTAGTGGTTCTTGTTAACAAAATTGTTCTTTTCAGCTACTAATTTGTCAAATTGTTCACTTTAAGAACTGGAGAGTGAAAACAGGTAGTTGTATAGTTAACATGTTAAGTAGGTGAGAAGTGCATTATATTTTTTTTTTCTGTCAACGGTGGTGTATTTTATCATGGACAGCTAATCTTGAGAGTCACCTGCATTTTGTAATCTATTTTGGAATAAAAGTTGTAAGTGCTGACAAAGAGCACTTACTGGATAGACTTGGATAATTTGTTTAGTTATAGTAATATAAAGCATTGGTAGTATACTGAGCCAGAATACACAAACTGGTGTACTTGTAAGGAAGTCAACTGAAATGCGATGACTTATAGTGAATGATCATGGCTGTAAACCTCTATGGATGTTATCGTCATAAAAATTTGAAATAAGAGAATTGAGCAAATAGTCCCTAAACACTGTGTGTGTAATTTTATTTTTTTTAAAATGAAAGCTTAAATTTACAGCTCACGTATATGTGTTCCTTTTACATTCTTTTTTCATGGACATTCTAGTGAATTAGCTTTTGTTGAATTAATGCCAATGGAAACAATTTTGAATTCTAAAGAAAGAACTCAGCAAAACTTGATCTTGAGAGAGGTGTATGTGTACCTGATGACCAGAAATAGCATAGTGACATACATATTGTTTGAAAGTAAAGTAAAGTAAAAACAAATCCCATAAACCTTACAGCTCAGAAATACAATTACACTTGGAACAGTTTGCTTGCAAACAGATGGATTGATGGATTAGGTCTGGGGCCAAACCAGCAGAAAGACTTCTGAAAAGTTAATAAGTAAAAGGCAGACATTGTATGACAGATTACTGAGAAATAAGGAAAAGGTAAATTCCCTACATGTTTTATACTTTTCCAATCTTACTGCCAAATTACGTTACAAATTCATATTAACAAATATACATTATCATATAATAAAAAACTGCATCTGAGTTTTATTGTTCACTTAAGACTGAGCAGTAAGACACTGACATTTCTAATCTCAATGTCACATTTCAATTTTGCATGTAGAAATAACAAAATTTGGTGGTGGAAATTTTACCAAATGAGAAGGTAAGGGATCTTTAAAGATAGGCAAGGATGTGCACAGGTTTATGACAGCCATTAAGATACACTTTCTTTCATCATTAGATTGTTGTTGATTACAATTAGAAAACTTATAGCTTTGAAATTATCTTTTTTATGACCTTGTGGTAATTTAAAAGCAATACCTCATTGATTAAATAGGTTTTAGTTCATGCTTCCTTTTAGTTAATGATCTGAAAACATATTATCCTGATTTACACATAAAATCATGCTGAAAAGCATGTGGCATTCACTAGAATATGTGTGTTTAAGTAGAATTAAATTAGCAGTGAGAGTTATTAAAGAAATCTTCCATACTATTGTCCAGTGGACTGTGATCTGTGGTGAAATGAATAATAAATGAAGCAGTGCATATGAGGGGAGTACTCTCACACACACTATAATCTCACTATGTGTGTACACATATACAGACACACGTGTGTGTATCTAGGAAATGCATGTTTAATTTACTATGATGTTTATTGTAATGACTCTTTGATTTCCATACAGTTCCATTGTATGCTAAATTGTGAGTCTAATGGTCATTTTACACTGGGCTGTATTCCGTGCCTTCACTTACAAACACTTTCTAAACAATTTCTAGTGAAATCTAGATGCTACTAACATCAGAAGGAATTTTATTTTTTATTTCAGTAAGCAAGATTTCACTTTGACAGAAGTTTTGTTTTATCAGGGAGTGAAAGAGATCTCATGATGTACAAAATCATAGCCTTTTAACGAGGGTTAAAATGCAGCATCCTCTTTTCAAGCATAACAAAAAAAGCTGTTTCAAAAATTTGCATTGTGGGGAGTACTTCATGGAGCTTGGTAGAAGACTTTATAAGAGGGAGAGTGATAGAGGACAAAGGAGTATTCCATTTCAAAGTTACTGCAGATAGCTTTTTTAATTATGATAGAATTTTTGGATCAAACATGCATTTCTTTTGTTTCGTTTTTTATTTAAAATGTATCACACATAATGTAAAGCATGCCAAGTCTTTAGTGTTACCTGATTGAATATATCTTAATTTCTCATCAAGCTGATTTGCCATGCTTACAATAAATTCCTTATTTCTAAGATATTTTTTTTATCTGAGCTCTTGACTAAAATTGCAGTGCAGGTTCAAGAGTTCTTGGAAAGATTAAAAAAATAAAAACTGAATCCAAATGTTAATCCATAAATATGAAACTTTCTTCTGACCCTTACCCTGTAGTGGTCTGGAGTTACTAATGGGGTTAGGATTTCAACTCTTAATGGGGCTTGGCGCATTAGTGTTTTGTATGCATGGAATTCAGCATTCAGTTTAATAAGTGGTTGACATTGGTGATGTCCCTTAATTTGCTTAAATCTAATTGGCTCTTTTATCAGTCAAACCTGTATGGATTGGCAATTGATCAGAAAGGGTCAGCCATGACTGTGCATGTACTTAAATGCTGGAACCACCCGTTAAAGTCACTGTTGCATAATAAGAAGCTGAAACCATGAGAACAAATGATCTTCAGAGTCAGAAGGCAAAAGAAAGCAGAGAAGTTTCTCAGGATGTTCAAGTTCAGAACAAAGGCATTATGGAGTATATAAATTTTAAATACACTGCTTTTTGCCTCAAGACTTAATGCTTTTTTCCAGATGAACTGAAATCTTGTCTGAAACTGTCTTTGTTACATCAAAGAACTGCATAGAAAGCTAAAAGAGATGGAAGAAGCATAAAAGGGCATAGTTTAAAATGATTAGTGACAAATTTCATACTGTAGAGGTAGAAGTAAATTTTTTTGAGTTTCATATTTTTTCCAAAAAGAATAAATTTGTTCTATTTATCTTGTCCTAAACTGCTTTGGTAGAAGTTGTAAAAAATAATATACTAGCCGGTGCTTCACATTAATTTGAGGATGCCAGCCAGTAAAAGATCTGGAGAACAAATTGTTTTAGAATTAGTTTAATTAGGTAAATGAATTGAAATGATACAGTGGAAGTAAAACTGAAAAAATCTGGGAGAAAATCTTCTGCACGCAGTCCTCGGTTATATATTTTTCTTCTTAATGAGTGCTATTTCTGATGTAGTGGCATATAGAGGACCCCATTATTTTAGGATTGCTTTGTAATATGAGGTGGTAAGCTAACAGAAAAGAAAGTTTCAGTCTCTACTGGGAATAGCTTATTAGTTAAATCCATTTGTTCCCTTCCCTCAACGACAATAGCCCTAATATGGAAGGGGATGAGAAGTCCTGCAGAAAGGAAGAAGATAGATAATGTTGAAAAAAATGAGTGCAAAGAGAGAACAGAGACAGGCTGTTGATCAGATGGGAAACAGGCAAGTGGAGGCTCAGTTGCCACCTCCAAAGCATAGAAAAAGGCTGGATTCCCGACTAATGACAAGAGGTGTGACGCTTGCAATATAGATGGAAATTCTGTATCACATTGTGGAGTTGTCTCTGTGTGGTTGCTTGTGCTTGGGATTACAAATCATTGACTTCGTGCTGACTTATCTATAGAAAAAAGCCTCAAAGAATTGATACATTTTCCCTATCTAAAACATAAAAGGGAGGATACTCTGAAAAAAAGAATTGCCTGAGCATTGTCTCTTTAATCTCTGCCATAATTTATGAAGTATGTTGTTCGTTTTTATGGCCTGTCTGTGATTTGCACAACATAGGAATGTCTAGTGCTGAAAGATGTGAGATTTTTGCTTTACACTCTTAAGCCACTTGCCCTTTTCTGGTCCCTTGTTTGCATGTGCGATGCTGCATGCCTCTTCCTAGGAGCTTGGGCTACTTCTCACCAGCCAAAAGTGAGCCCACATACTTGCAGCTGTTGATGTTTGTTCAACATCTACAGAGGATGGTGTCCTGCAATCAGAGGGTTTCAGCCACTGCTAGTTTAGGTGGGAACACCTCTGAGACTGGATATTGAACCGCATCATAGGATCATTGATCTAATCATGCAAACAAATAAGATTCACATCATACACCTTCTATTCACATCTGAAAGTATTTGCTCGTGCAGGTTGATCGCTGAAGCCAACAGACCTCCTTAGGTGAATGAATATTCAGTAAACAAAGCAAACTGATGCTCTTAGGCCAGAATTATTTAGGAAGAAAAATCAAGCCTGAATATGCTAGGGGTCTCCCTGTGAGACAGGTTTGTTTTTTCCATGATGCTCAGTATCACATTAATAGTCACATCATAAAACTTGTTTTGAGAGAATTTCCTTTACTTCAGATTTCAGGTATTTCTGAGGCATCAGTTGCTTTTCTAATTTGTCTCCTTCCCCCCCCCCCCCCCCCCCCCCCCCCTCTGTTATTTGGTTCTTTCTTTTTTCTTTTTCTTTATGCCGCCCCCCACCACCCACCACCCCCTTGGTAGTCTTGGACTAAAATTTAACAGGATTCTTTTCATTCTGTATCTTTTGTTTCTTTTTAATTTTTCTTTTTTCTTTCTCTTATGCGACTTCTTGTGAAGGTAGAGTGGTAAAATCAGGATTTAAAAATGGGAAAAAATAAATGAAAGGTAGTTTAGGAAAAAAAGAGTTTTTGGCATCGTTCTATTTTATTCATTGTGAAAAAAATACGTTTTTAAAAATTCTGATTTCTCAAACATTTGCGTGTTATCTCTGTAACTTCATAATAGTATGATCTTTGATTTTGATGAAGAACAGGAAATGTTTTAAACAAAGTTGTTGCAAAGAAGTCTACAGGGGTGCGGTGAGGAGCATTAACAGAAAGGTCTTTGTGAAAAATTGTGACCAGATCTTTTCTAGAGGTAGTTTAAGGAGAGCAGGATAGAGTAGGGAGGGGGAAAGAACTCTCCTACATCTCTCATCAATGACCTAGCTAATTAAAGAGTGTCAGTGGCAAGCTGTGTAAATTGTCCGTTCCAGTTCCTTTTGTCCAGAAAGATGATTTCATGGGGATATAAGGGTAAGACTGCAGAAGTGCTTGTGTGGAAAACTGGGAGCTGTTCTAATGAAACAGTAATTCTTCTCTAACCTCTGCAGTATTGAACTGATTGTCATTTTCATTAGTTCTACTTTTTTTCTTTTATTCCCCTCTCCCAGTCTGTTCAGCACATCTTTTGGTGAGCTCATACTGTATCTATTCTTGGGTTTGGGTGGGCGTTTGGCTGGTAAGAGAAGAGAGAAGTAAGACTCATTCCTGAAAGGTTGTATCTTCACACTCTGGCAATAGGAGGCACAGAGGTGCCCTCTTTACTGCTCACTTTCCTAAGTTGCAGCCAGCTGGGGCTCAGCCTAACTCCACACATCATAAAGGACCACCTCAAGGTTGCTTTAAATTGAAACTTAGCCTAAGTCCCTACTTATAAAACTGGAGTGCCAGAAGCCAATGACACTCCAACTTTGTCCTTTTATTTCCAATAGCCTCCTTCCCTTTGCCCCTACACCCTACCTTTTTGGGGTGAGGCATATCTCCCATAGTTACAGCTGTGGTGTTTCCATGCTCTAGACATAGGAAACCTGTAGTTATCAGCTCTTAGGTTATTTTCTGTCTTCTGGAGCTGCATGAAACAGGGCAAGAAGATCCAAATTGCAATTCTAGTTGCCTAGGAGAATATGGCTGGTTTTGCTTGCTTGCGGCATGCCAGTTGAGAAAGGGAGGACTGTGCAACAGCTTGAAATAGCCAGTTGAGGGTCTATAAGCAGGCTATTAACCTCATTGTAGAGGTCTCGCTCCAGGTCTTTCCAAAACCTAGCCTTAGCATGAGGTCCAGGTGGTACTTAAGATCTCTTGGAAGAAACGTGTGGTAAAGCAGATTTCATGCTGGAAAACTACAGCTTGATTGTATTTCTTAAAAACAGAGGAATATAGACAACTGGGGAAAATGGGATGTTGGGGAATTTAGCAACAAATCATTATTTAAACTTATTACCTACCATCACATAAGCCTATTTTGGACCAATTTCAATTGTACATAAAAAAGAAGACAATTTAGACGAAGTATGCAACTTTTATATAATCTTAAGCCTGTTCATGGTTAGATTTTTTTTTTCATTCTGTGTAAATCTGAACTAGACTGTTCAGTACTCTATTTACAGTCAACAGTCCTTGTGATAAATTAGGTTCTTCTTTAAAGGAATTCTACAATAAAATGACATTGAAATTCCTACTGAAAACATACAGAAAACATTTTTAAAATCTCACCATGAATTTTGTCTTTTGAACCATTTTCAAGAAATATTAAAACAATAGGAATTGGATCAATTCTTATGTTACCTTGCTACTATGATTTGCACTGCTTTTCTAAAAAGCTCACTTTATTATATTTATTTTTGACAACTCCTGCCCCTGTAGTTTCCAGAATAAAATGGCATTTTCATTACCTGTCAGCAAAGGTAAATGTCTGTGTGTTGGGTTTGGGGGTAGGGGTTTTTTTGTCATTTCATTCTGAATTTTCTGCAGTTGAAGTTAGTCTTCTGAACAAAAAGCACTTGAGTGGCAAGGGGTTTTTTGAGCTACTTTGTACAGTTGAGGAAGCTTTGAAGTTCCTGGACAGAACAGCAAAGTTCTGTCACCCTGTTACATATTTGTCACATTTCTATACTAAAAAAAACCCAAAAAACAAAAAACAAAACAAAACCCAAAAAGGTTAAGAGGAGAAAAATTAAGGTTCTCATAAGATTTTGGTGAGGGTGAAAATGTAGAGAGAGTCAAATTACTATCCTTTTCCTCTCTTTAGCTAGGGAGAAAACAGGAGCTGATCTTAAATGCTGTGGGCATAAAAGTGCTTCTGCTTTTTTTGCTGGTTTTCTTTATAGAAGTTTTCTGTATAGTTTGGAAATAGATCTGAAATAGATACAAAGTAAGAGTTTTAAAATACTGAATTCTTAAAACATTTTGCAGAATGAAAATATCTTTTCCCATATAGTTAATTATTTGTTCTGGTGGTGTTTAAGTCATACAATCATAGAATCATTTAGGTTGGAATAGATCTTTAGAGATCAAGTCCAACCATTAACGCAGGACTGCCGCGTCCATCACTAAACCATGTCCATAAGCACCGTGTCTATGTGTTTTTAAAAACCTCCAAGGATGGTGATTCCACTGCCTCCCTGGGCAGCCTGTTCCAATGCTTGAACACCCTTTCAGTGGAGAAATTTTTCCTAATACCCAATCTAAATGTCCCCTGGGGCAACTTGAGGCCATTTCCTCTTGTCCTGTCGCTTGTAACCTGGGAGAAGAGGCCGACACACACCTGCCTACAGTGCCTGTCAGGGTGTTGTAGAGTGCAGTAAGATCCCCCCTGAGTCTCCTCCAGACTAAACAACACCAGTTCCCTCAGCCTTTCCTCATAAGACTTGTGCTCCAGCCCCTTCACCAGCTTCGTTGCCCATCTCTGGACATGCTTCAGCACATCAACGTCTTTCTTGCAGTGAGGGGCCTGAAACTGAACCCAGCATTCAAGGTGTGACCTCCCCAGTGCTGAATACAGGGGAACAATCACTGCCTGGTCCTGCTGGCCACACTCTTTTGGATACAAGCCAGGATGCTGTTGGTCTTTTTGGCCACCTGGGCACACTGCTGGCTCATATTCAGCCAGCCATCAGCCAGTATTCCCAGGTCCTTTTCCACTGGGCAGCTTCCCAGCCACTCTTCCCCAAGCCTACAGTGTTGCGTGGGGTTGTTGTGACCCAAGTCCAGGATCTGGCACTTCTCCTTATTGAATCTCATACAACTGGCCTTGGCCCATCAGCCCAGCCTGCCCAGACCCCTCTGCAAGAGCCTTCGCGCCCTCCAGCAGATCAACACTCCCCCCCTACTTGGCGTCATCTGCAAACTGACTGAGGGTGCGCTCAATCCCCTTGTCCAGATTGTCAATAAAGACATTAAACAGAACTGGCCCCAGTACTGAGCCCTGGGGAACACCACTTGTGACTAGGTGTAACTCCATTCACCACTGCTCTTTGGGCTTGGCCGTCCAGCCAGCGTTTTACCCAGCGTAAGGTACATCCATTCAGGCCATGAGCAGCCAATTTCTTTTCCCTGTTTCTTCCTAGAATATGTAACATCTATGCAGTTGTTATCTTTGAGCTAGTTGACTGAGTACCTAAGGAGAAATAAGCTTCTCTAGAAAGACAAAAAGGTAGTGAAAAGGGAAGTTGAGTGAGAGTCAGTCATCAGAGTTACCATTTCTCCTCTGGTGTCCCTATAATGCGGTGGTGGTGTATGCTACCCTCTTTCTTACAACAAAGGTGACTATAAGAGTCTATAGACCTTAGTGATTCCTGATATTTGATAGTTCTCCCTCATGGTGCTTTTCTTTCTGAACATTTATTTTTGTGTCTGCACGCATGTGCACACCCACAAACACGTATATGATATGTTAGTGTATGCATGTTCATGCATACGTGCTTGATTTTTGTCTTTTTTTCTTTGGATCTATATGCAGGTCTTATTTTCCTCACAAAGAAGACTATGCTCTTAAATTCCAGGTTAGTAAAATGAGAGAGGGAATTCATATATTTCATGTTACAGTGGGATACATCCCCTATTGAATTATATTAATTCTTACTATTTGTATACTGGCATATTTACTTTCCCGATTTTTACAAATATTTACTAATTCAGCTTTCCAGTAGGCTTCTGAAGTGACTGAGGACTGTTATTCCCATTTTACAGATAGATAAAAAGACAAGCATGTGTAAGTAAGGAAAGAGAAAAGATATTTTTATATTCATCCTGGTGCTGAAAAGTATGATATACATGTGAGAAAGTTTGTCAGCCTCTCTTCTTGTCCCTCAGGTAAGACCAGAGGGATTGCCTTTCCGTGAAAATGGTCACCATAGTTGAATGCAGCCACTGTATACATAGAAAATATGTGAATTTGGGTTCACAGATTTTAGATCAGCTAAGAAGCTCTAATAGACACAGAAAGAAAGGAAGTTGATTGAGTGAAGAGATGGCATTCTATAAAGACTACTCTTTATACTTCCACCATAGTTGTGAGTGCTCTTACATACCAAGAAGCCTGTTTGAGAGGGTTATTCATAAGAAATGGATAGTGCTGTCCAAAAAATTCAACAGGATGTTCCTGATGGTTTTAATCAGAATTAAGCAGCTGTAAATTTTCTGTGATGAAGATTTAGCGCTTTCAATCTTACGTTTTAAAAATGAACAAAGGAGAGGAAGTTTTCCCTGCCTCTCCACTTGTTGTCAAAAAATTGAAGAAAATCTGTGTTGTAGAGAGTAAGCATTACCAAGGTATTTCCTTTACCTCAACATATGTGCAGACTGGAGTAAATGCTGTGACATGTTTTGTGGCATATAAGGCCAGCCTGGTTTAGGTTTGAATAAAACGTGTTGGTGTTACTAAGACTTTTAATTAATTAGGCTACCCAGTTTTGAACAAGAAGACAGTAGCCAAGATCTTTTCAGTAAAAAATACTTGGGAAGAGATCATTCATTGTTGTTTATTGACACGCTTCCACCAATTACATTGGATTTGTGTGTTCTTCAACATTATCTTAGGAAATGAAGCCAAGAGTTAATTCTTATAAATGATTTATTTGTTAAAAGTATCTGGAACAGGACATTAACTGATGAGTAACTACTTAATAACGCTGTATGAACATTCCTATGTGGATGGGTTGGGTATAAAAGGTTGTAATCCTTTTGCCCTATTCATCAGATAAGTCAACGGTATATTTTGCACGGATTATTTCCATGTGCGAATAGCCTTGTCTGAATTGCTTTTTATTCACCTAAAATATTAAATATTTTGCTTCAGCAGATAACACCTGGATCATATTTCTGTCAATTGAAGTGTTATTTTTAGTGAGGGACCAATCTATAAAAACAGTTAGGGATTTTTGCTACAGTTAGGTGGAACAGAGGTGTCACCTTTCATATTTTGTCATAGCTTATCTCTGTTAGAGCACTGGCCAAAAAAAAAGGAGATCTGGATTATTCATCCTTAAGTGACTACCATTCCCATCTCCTCCTTGCTGGGCAGCATACTAATCTCTGGGTTCATAAGTAAGGCAGGCAGAATACTGCCCCTCTGTCCTGTTGAAGCTCTGATACTGTGGCGGGGAAAATGTGATCTTATTTACTAGGGGAAAAGATGGAGCAGGTGCTATTGTAACCCAGGGCTAAAGACACTTGTCAGGTTGCAGTGAGGCAGTGTACATGTCAGCAGCAAAGGGGGCAAGAGGAGCAGGTCCTGAGTTCTGGGCATTTGTGGATCTGGACATACATTGTTCATCAGTGCCAATGCTCAGCATCAGAATGTGATCCAATTGCTATTTTCTAATATAGCTTAATTTATTGATACTGCAGCTTTTGAACTAGACTGTAACATGAAGTGACAGCCATGGCATTGCAGCTGGCAATTTTGAGAAGTGATAAGAATTCTTGTTTGCTCTGTAAATGTGATAGTTCAGATTTGTCGGCCTTGGCCTCATGTGCTACATAAGAAAATAATATATAGTGTTTTGTTGTTATTTTCCTAATTATAATAGTTTTATTTCCAAAACTAAATTTTTGATTTTGCTCTTTGCCATTGTGCAGATTTATCAACATTGTGCACGTTGATCAATGGCAGAATTTGGTTATATAGGAAAAACCACTCCATACTGTTAATGATGACAGATACAATTAAATTAATTCTCTGCTGTCTCCTTTGATGTACACAGATTTTTGCCATTAATATTGATGGACTTTAGAGTCACAAGCACATGTTGGCAGGGGAGCAAGCCCCTGAATGTTGTATTTTGCTCTTTGTGGAGCTGACTATATCACTTTATGTCTAAATGTAAGTAAAGCTGCTGACAGTTTTGATATATTAAATTATAACTGAGAACTAATTCAAGGATCAAAGATGCTCTTTGGGAGACATCACTTTACTGGTAGGAAAAATCATTACCTTTTTTTCCCAGTCTCATGTATTTGTACTGTATGTCTTGGAAATATCATTCCCTACAGTTTCTGAATCTTGATGTTTAATTTAGCACAAAGGTCTTTGAGCAGCACAATGGGAGGGGGACTTCTGCTAGTAAAACCTCGCAGAAGGAAATTGAAATGTACATGTTTTTTCTCATTTATCAAAGAAGTGCAAAAATCTAAACTGACATTTTATATCAAATGAATTATGAACTGTGTACTTTGTACCTAAGGGAACAACAACTAAATTAGACTTTTGTTAAAAAGAGAGAGAGGAAAAAATAGGCTTTTAATAAAATATACAGTAATTTTTGGTATTTTGTCTGAACCTGACATGTTCTGTACTTTGCAGAAGAAAACTAGAGAGTATAGACTACTTCAAAGGCTATATGCATTGAACGCCTTAAAGTGAATTGAGAAGCAGGTTAAGATAACACACAAA
Source organism: Falco peregrinus (assembly GCF_023634155.1). Lineage (NCBI taxonomy): Eukaryota > Metazoa > Chordata > Aves > Falconiformes > Falconidae > Falco > Falco peregrinus. The sequence goes on along the minus strand of NC_073731.1, from coordinate 23,668,534 downwards.
CAAGAGCTTCTACTTAATAAGTATTGTTCTTTCATATTTTTGTTTTCAGCCTTTTCCAACTCAAGTGAACGGGAAAAGATAACATGCTTTTTAATAGCTTGGAGATTGGAGCAAAGTAGTAAATTATTTTTTTTTTTAACTTCTATTTGTGAGAATGTGGTTGTTACTGAAAAAGACTTCCAGGGATCAAAATTTTCTAAGACACTTGATTGAAGTATAAGAGGTAAATTTTCAAAGTATTATATACTCAGTATTCTAAGGGCATGACTCCCACTGTCTTTAGGTGAACACTTCTTGCAAGCCAAGAGGAAACTCCTAGTCAGTAAAGGTAGAGTCTGTAATGTTTATGAGATCTTTTTACATTCCCAGTTCCTGAATTTCCTTCACGACTTTCAATGGGAATATATTTATTTCAGTGCATTGACATAGAAGACACTTTGATATTGTTGTGATAAGCACATAGACCTTAGAGAAAATGGGAAATGAGAAGATAAAATTCCATGGTTTCTTTGACAACATGTTCCCTAGTGCACTCCTATGGCACTTTTTGATATATGAACAAAATATACAAGAACTAGTTGTTTTTCTCATACGTCATATACATATATTTCATAAAGATATATTTCAGGAGAGTAGATAAGTTAGAATATGCAAAAGCTTTCAGAAACTCTGCAAGTTCCTTGCAGAAAACAATGGTGTATCATCAGTGATTATGGGAATATCATACCATAAACGCATCACACGCACATCTGCAAGACAATGAGACTAGCTGTTTGTACTTTTAGTATTGTTTTATATCTGTGCCGTCATGAGATTAGAACCAAATCACAGCTGTAAGGAGGTGTATTAATGACTGCACATCTTCAGCTGAGCTATCCAAATGTACTTACGCCCAAGGAAGAAGTGCCTTCCCTTTTGTAACATTGCCAGCAATGATAAAGTCATCTGATCCCTTAATATGTGAGTCTGCGGTGAAGAATGGTTAGTTTATTGGTATAAACAATGGATATTTTTAGTTAAAAGTAAGGTGATTTTTCTTCTTCATTTCAAACTAAGATTTTACTTCTATTAGTCAACAATACTGATTTTCTTTTTCTAAATGTTCTTTCTATTTATAAATCACAGTACTATATGGTATTAATTTCCAAACAACATGTAAATGCCACTGGAAATGTGGCAGCATAAATGCACATTTTTCTATTACAGAAAGGGCAGGAGAAGAGGTGGCAGCTTGAGGGGTGCAGTGCTTTGGCAGAGCTGTGACAGGGACCTGGTCCCCTCCAGGCAAGCCAGAGTCAAACTTTCTGCTTGTGCTGTCTGTGGAGGAGATGAGAGGGATGGTGACAACTGTAGGTTGTTCAGAAGTCCTCAAATTAATCTCTAAAGCTGTTTCATGCAGAAAGGTGAAGCTATTGCATGAAGATAGGCAGGATCTTGTTCCCTCTGCTCTTGCCACATCTGTTCCCCTAAGTAGAAAGAGGCAGATAAAATAGTTTCTCAAAGCTACTTCACAGAGAAATTTTATTTTCCAGTAACCAGAGTCACAATTAACCCACAGGATCTGTTTGTTTAATTTTGGTTTCTGCCTGATTTTGTAATACCAATCTTTATGCTTTTTTCCTCATAGTATTTTTTTTAAAAAATAATTTTGTGATATGACAGTTATTGGCTAGGCATCCTTTTAAACAGTTTGATGAATGATTAGTTTTACTGGGCAGTTATAAATTCCATCCGATGTCTTTATTACAGGTATTAAAATAATAAATTATTCAGCTAATTGCTTATTGGCATTCTTTTGTAGCTTTTAGTTTAGCAAAGTTCTTGCTGAGTAACACGGATAAACTTTTAGCTAACATGAGAAAGGAAGACAAGTTACTTCTTATCTAAAGGTAAAGGTGACAAATCTGTAAGACATTTTTATAGTGTTGACCTCAGTAAAATATAACACTTAGGAAAGGGGCATCTCTTACATGTATTTTTACTTGAGACCCGTATCTGGATTGCAGATGTTCAGGTTGTACATGAAGAAAAGTTCATTAAAAGGAGGGGGGGGGGTGCCTGATTTTGGGTTTTGCTGGAGCAGTATTAATGAGGAATAAGTAAGCCTGCTCTGGGATTTCAAAATCTTTGGGTCTGCAGGTCATGGAGTAAAGCTTAAGTTGATTTTCAGGGCCCTACTGAAATTGTACTCTGCATCTTGGAATACCAAATAGTGCAAGGGAAGGAAAATTTGCAGCTAGAGCTTACACACCCAATCCATATAAAGATAAATTTTAGATTTTTTCAAAATTCTTATTTTCATTTTCCTGAGTGCTATTGTGCCTTACAAGTAACATTAAAGATTAATGCTAAAAGTGAAAAGATGTACAAAGATACTCTTTTTCAAATTAAATTACTGTTATAGCAGAGATCAGATGTATAAAACAGGATAGATCATGAAGAAAGAACGAGATATTTCTGCATCCTGCTTATGTTAAACTTTGGAAAAACAAATTTCACTGACATAAGATGTGAACAGATTTGAATTTACTGGGAAGTTTATGGTGGCTTTAAGCTACTCCTTTATGTCTCTTCACTTGCTTTTTCCCATAGCGCAGCTTCCTTTCTTCCCAAGCCCCATGTGCCAGAGGGGGACAAGCAATAAGGTCACCTATTGCATTGTGTGTTCCGAAGTGCACGGACGTGTGTTGAGTAAGGGGTGCGCTGTCCATGGTATATGTATTATTAGACCGAGGTACCTCTAGAACTGAAAACATATATCAGGGAAATTATAAAATCAAGAAGAAAATCTAAAAATACTCTATGCATTCTTTAGGCATTGAGTATGTGGAAAACAACCATATATATTAAATGAAAAACCAAAACCAACTGTGTATATTTGCTGTACACCAAGTAGGAAAGATAACTGGGAAAAGAGGGTTAAAACCCAAACTGGAGTAAACTTCAATGAACCTGTAAAGATAAGAAAGAAATAAAAGCAATCTTCTGCTTTGCCAATAGATAAAGTTTTATAACTAGCATGCCCTTCTAGTGATGACATATGGCCTAGCATCATGGCCTGTCTTTCGGTTAAATGAAACAAACCCACATGCCCATGTTAAGAATTATGGAGAGTGCAATGACTGGAATTATTTGGACTGAGCAAACAACTAGATAACAGGCATACCTGGGAAAATCAGAAGAAACAAATGTCAACGTGCAGAACATATTGCCATAAAAAATGCTGTAATGAGATGATCTCAGTATGGGCACCTGAAATAGAAAATGAATCAGGAGTATCTAAACAACCACTGCAATGAGATAAAGAAATGGGATTTGTGAATTGAACCTGGAAAAGAGTGGGAGTCGGCATGACTGAGGGAGATATTCATCTAAAGGCAGTCTGACTGAAACTTTTCCTTGCTGTTATGCCAGAAACTGTGGAAAGCCTATTTTCCTTCTCTGTAGTTAAACACCTGCAGTTACCATTTTCATCCACATGTGTGAAAAATATTTCAATAAGATACAAATGCATCATCTGTGCTAAATATTTTGCATATGAAGATGTAGCAAATTGTAGAGTTACATTTACATAGCTCCAAACCTTTCAAGCTGCCTGTCTGCAGATATTATAGATACAGCAGGGCCAATATATCTGATCACTGTTAAAAGTGGTGTTACTTCGTATCAAAGTTAGTGTGAGCTGACACCAGCTTGACAGATACCAACTCAAGCTCTGCTGACTCTTCTTCATCTTATTAAAGGTTAATGGTGCAGACATTTTCATAACTAAATAATAATTTATTGTCCTAATGGTAGTTCACTTTCAATTGTTCTACTCAAAGTCTACTTTCAGAAAATTTAATTTTCAGATATATCCTTATAATAAATATAGCGAATACCTCTTAGAAAAACAGGCTTTTGACATGGAGTAAACATTTAAGTACAATCATTTAACGCAATGCTCGCTGTACTAAAATAAACAAATACAAAGCTGACTACCACTGTATGTGCTGTTTAAGATAAGGAAATTGAGGCAAGAAACTGAAACACTTTTCAAAGAAAGACTGCTTAGTGCATAAGTGGCCAAGCAGGGATCAGATCTTTCTTGACTCATCTGCATGTACCTGAGCATCTGGAACACAATATACCATTGTCAGCTGGAAACAGCCTTTAATTTTTATTATTTTGTGGGACTGTTTATTAATTCTTTGATTAGAATTGGCATCTGATTAAATATTTTATTCTGCCTTTGTAGTCTTTTCATATACAAAGCATGACTTTCTGCCCTGCTAAGTGAGGGTTTACTGGGCTAGATGTTGATTCAGTAGGTTGCAAGTGGAGTGGTTGCCCCCTGAGGGTCATATTAAAGCTTGAGGGGAGCTTTTTGAGCAACATTGCATCTTAAAGACAATATATCAAGCTGATAGATACATGGCTCTTCTGTTGAGAAATTTGCAGTAGAATTATTGCTGGTTGCCAGTTATTACTTGGATAGTAAGGAGTCTCTTGGGAATATGGATTGGATAAAAAGGGTTAAGCTGAGGGAAATGTTACACTGAAGACCTTGGTGATGAGGAGTGTTTGAAATAGAGGATGTTTTGTGTGCAATTTATAATTACCATTTGGGGGGGGGAAGTGCTCTGTAGCTTTAATGATCAAAGCGTGATTAGTTTAATAGAGCACCTTTCTCGTTATGACTCAGCAGAGATTTGACAATCCGTTGTATCCCCTGCCCCCTCCCTGTGGAAGTGCAGAGCCGAGGGTATTCTCTGCGACCTGCAGGAAGTCTTTCAGATTAAATGCATTTGCTGTATATTCTAATGTGTTGGTTTGAAAGTAGTGGGCTTGGCTTGTTCTACAGGTCAGTCAACTTTTACAGAAGAGATCTGTCCAAATTTTCTACTCTTTCCTATGCTGTGCTTTTGTTGGTAAAAGAGATTTGAACATTTAGCTGAGATTACCTACGCCACTAAAATAACATCTGCACTGTGAATTGTTATTGACATTTAGACAGCTACATCTTTGTTTTTTGATGAACATTCCAGTATCGCTGTAATAACCAGCACCATACATACATAGAGCTTAATCGGAGCTTTTACTTTGTAGATCTCGGAGAGCTTTACAAAGAAGGATAAGTATTATTATCTCCATTTAACAGATTGAGAAATGAAAGACAAAGGTGAAGTCATGTGTCCTGACAGAACTGGAAGTAAATTTAACGCTTTTGCCTCCTCAGTGAGTTGCTCATGCTGTCTCCTCAACAGTAACGTGAACTTTGGCTTCCTGGTCAAACTACAGCTCAGCTAATTAGATTCATTTAGATTCATTTTTAGATGTAGCTTTTTTTTTTTTCCCTGTGTAGGATTTCTGTGTGCAACTAGTGCATTTTAAGCTACAGACAGTTCAGTTTTAAATGAGGTAGAGCCCTTCTTTGAAGGAATATTGAGTCTTTGTGTTAGCATCAGCTTGTAAAAACACTTCAGAACCTTCCAATAGAAGTTTTTACATTAGTTGTGCCATCTTTCTCGTGCTGACTCTTTGCCTGCTGACAAGTTCAGGAATAACTTTATAAAGGGGTGCCAAAATAATTAATGATCATTTGTGAGTACTGTACTTTACATCCATAAGATTTAAATCCTCTTATTGCACAATTTAACTCCAACATTACTTATGTGGTTGCTAAACAGAACAATGTTAAGTGAGGTAAATATATGTTCCTCATTTTACTCTAAGGGTGAAATTTAATTCACATACAGAGACATTTGGTATGCAGATGTTTTGTTTCTGATGGCTCAGCTGGACAGATGTTGGGGGGCTGTTCAAGTTAAATCAGCCATCTTCTTCCCTTGGAGTTGAGGTGCTTACAAGCTCTTGATTGGCCTTGAAGGTGTTGGCAAGGGATCTGCAGACCATGAATCACCTTAGCCTCCAACATCTCCTGGATTTATAAACAGGAGTATTTCAAGTTTACTTGGGATTTACTGGGGCCTTATTTCCTATGCCTAGATAACGGCAGCAGGAGGGAGCATCCAAAGTCAGCCACGCTGGCTCAGGCCCAGAAATTTTGTTGTCTTTTTCACACAGAGAGGAGGGGAAGGGAATGAGGGGAGCTGGAGATCCTGTTCCACTTCATCTTGTCCTGAAAAAGCAGGAAGGTTGCAGGGCCAGGGGGCAATTCTCAGGGGTAAAATACCTGGGAATAACTTGGGTACACTAGCAGACAGCTTTTAGTAAAAATTTCTTACGAGAACTGGCAGACCTTGAACTTATGGGAAAGGGAACAAGTCTCTAGGCTGGAGCAAGACATGTCCTATGCCTTTTCTACATAATGCAGTTTGGAGCTAGAGCTGAAGAATTTTTAAGTTGCCCAGTCGTAAGTATGTGTAATCAGAGTAAAAGTGGCAGATGCTGTTGACATATCTCTGTATGTATATGTCAGTATAAATAAAAACAATTGTATATGATTGATTAACTTTTTTTTTTTTTTTTCCTGAGCCAATGCCATTCTTTCATCTGTTTAGGGGAGAGAATGATTCAGACAGTGTATCACAAACTCTGTTTCCCTCTTAGTAACCACCTCATATACAGGTGGTAAATGAAAATCATAAAACTTACTGTAAAATCCTGTTTGCTTGTCTTACAACTTACAACTTACGCCTTGAGGCTTACAACTACACCTTAAGTTACAGATCTGTGAGACTGTTTTTTCCAATAGAGAAGGAAGGAAATAGCAGCAGAAAAAATTTCTGTTGGAAAGACCAAAGAAAGAAGCAAATGGTAACTACTGGACCATGAAAAGCAAAAGTATTATACGAGCGTTTAAATGACAAAGCCAGTAACTTTCCACTGTTTTAACTCTCTGGAAAAGAGCTACAGAGCTATGGCTACAGACATACATTATATATAAAAGTTTCTGATGTGTTTATATACAGAAAGTTTGTTTAGCAGATAGTTTTCTTCTTAAGGAAAAAACAAAGCCATAAACTCATGGGTGCAAATTGGCATGGTTCTTTTTACTGCATGCAGTGAAATTTATAGCAATTAAAGGTCATTGGTGGTATCAGTACTGACACATTTTGATCTTCATTTCCTGGACTTCATGAAAACCAATTTCTTTAACAAAACATTGGGCTAGAGACTGAGGCTTCAGTGAATCTATTTTGATTTCTATCTCAAGACCTTTTTTCCCTTAAAACTTCTGCTGTTTTCTTTTAAAATTATCGTTAATTTATAAGGGTGAGAAGGTATCTGAATGACAAAAAGTCCGATCAATTTTACTCTTGCTGGGTAACATTTCTGTGAGCATTTCTTTAACTTCTCGGGGTGGGAGAGCTGGGCACAAGGAGAAGAAGATAATATTTGAACAGGTGGTAGAGAATATGTTGCTTCTGAATTACTTTTGGTGTTTGGAGGTTTGCTTGTAGCAAAATGATATTCACATTAACTGTATTGGAAAGAAGAAAATGAAGAAATAGCATTGTTCAGTAGTAAAAATGTTAAACTAAATGGACCATGTTAACATTGCTGTTGATCCCGAGGAACAGTTTTTCCAGTATATGGAGCATTTTGTTTCCACCCGGCATATGTTCTCCATGGTTTTCTCTGCTCTAATTCATCCATGTTTTTCAACAGCTCCAGATGGTGTGATGCCCCCAAGGCTTTCATCTGCCACTCCTACCAGTCTTCAGGTTGTCTGGTCTACACCAGCTCGCAACAACGCCCCAGGCGCGCCCAGCTACCGACTCCAGATGCAGCGGAAGCATTCTGCTGGTGACATTTTAGAGTACGCAGACCATAGCAAGGCCACCATCAACTGCTGAGCAACAAAAGTCCCATTATCTAGAATATGGCTCACCTTTAGGGTGGCTGGTTTTGTTACCAGACATATAATGTTTAAGTCTTTCTTTAGGTGCTGGGATGTTTAATGATGTAACTTATGCTGCTTTTCTTTGCAGTTTGCTTTCAAGCCCTACTGCATCCTTAGAACACAGGGTTGGAGATCTTCAGCCATACACCGAGTATGAGATGAGAGTGGTTGCCTCCAATGGTTATGGCAATGCATATAGCAACTGGACTTCAATGACTACAGCAGAGGACAGTAAGCAGTCCAATCTTATTTAACCCCGTTTAGCAGAAAATATAAATAACAATTCAGCTGCCATTGCACAGAATTTCTTTTGGTTATCTAGCTTTTTCAGTTAAATAGCAATAATATATTTCCTTCCTGAATATTAACTTGCAATAATAACTCCTAAGGGATCAAGTATCTGTTCTCTTAGACTTTCACAAAATATAAATATTTAATCTATGTTTTGTTAAGTAGTATCTTATTTCTTTACATAATATCCCTCCATGCATGTGACTTCCTATATGGTTAGTTTAATATACACTGGGTAAGTACACCTTTGTAAGTGGTATTCCTTTACATTCAGGGAGTTGATTCTGATTTCAGTCATATCAGGGAAAACAAGTTGAAGTTAATAGTATATGACAGTTGTCTTATCTCTGTGTTGAGAATACTTAAACTGTACCACAGCTGAACAGAATTTTTCATTCCCAGTGATCGTTGTTAATTCAAAGTGGTGATCTACTGGTCTGAAATTGAGTTTGTCATTGCTAGTCCCATCACTTTCCTTGTTCGATGTTCTGCACTCACTCCACATAATTTGTTCAACAGTTCCTTGATTTAACAAATAGGTGTGAGCGTATAGGTACAGCCAGTTAGTTGGCAGTGTAGGATTTTGCACCTGATACAATATTTATGTAGAAACATATGACAAAATGAGATTGTTGTATATAGTACATATACAAAATACATAATTTCTAATTTTTTATTTTTTTTTTTTTTAAGAAACAGCTATTAGTTTTCTCTTACAATGTAGCAGGATATCTAACAGCACACTTTTTGGAAAAATCTGTTGTTTTCAAATACTTTTTTTTTTTTTTGTTAATGAGCAATGGATAACTCCATTTTACCAAATTTTAGAGAAATGAAGTATTTTCTAAAAAAGATTTTTTCTATTGTATCGTGTCTCATAAGAAAGTCACACTGAGCAGGAAAAGGTGCAGGGGGGTGTGGCTTTATTACTATGTTGCTTTTTCTGGCTTCACACCAAAGTGCCTTATGGTCTCATTCTCTTTTACAGTAATATGAAAGCTGCATTTCAGACTGTAAATTTAACTTGATATTGTTGTAACAAATATTTGGTGCTGGTAATTCAACTTCATTTTAGTCCCTTCTCTAAATGAATAGCCGTCTGCACACCCAGAAAAAAATATATGTTCTCACAATTCTAAAACACTTTTCTTTGAAGCTGAGCAAATAATTCACAATAGAAATGTATATGATAAGTCCATTTAAGCTCCAAAGGTATAAATGCTTCTATGAACAAATTACCTGTAAGTAATTATGTAATAAAAGTAAGTTCTGAACTTGGTCTTTAAGTACGGCAGATTTTATCTACCTGTGAATATCTTTGTTGAGATTCACTTCCTTTATTGTAATTGTTTGTTACCAAAAATAGATACAATATTATTTAACATGTCTACATTGATGGTCTAAAAGTATGACTATTTTGTTCAAATTGCAATGATTACTTAGCTCTGGTTGGATAGGTGCACAGAAGTGTGTTTATAGAAGGTATCACTTGTTTAGTGTGTACAATAATTTTTTGTGCAAAGTAGTAGGTGTACAATTTTAAAATTCTCTTTTTGGGAATTAGGGATAAGGCAGAAGGCCTGCACAGGACATACATTCCTGTATAGTCTTCTTGAACATATATATAGAAGTTACTTGCTGCATAGAACTTTGATGGTCTGTGCACTAGCATGAAATGCTACCCTTTGCAAAACCTGGCTGCAAAAATGCCTTAAATTAGTATGAAAAGTAGATAGTGCCAAAGAAAAGTTAAGAACAAGAAAATAAAGATATAATGCCTCTGCCAGTGTTACATAATTAAAATATTTTGAGATTAATAAATATCTCGCCTCTGATGATGCTTGCTGCATCTTGTTCCTTAGTTAAAATGAACATCTGTAGATCAGTTATAAATTTCATGTCTCCAAAGGGAAAATTATTTTCCTTAAAATGTCCTTTTCCATTTGCATTGATACTGCTAAAGAATACATGCTGATGCATCCCTAGTATCCAACGACCCTTGCAATTTACAAAAAAATCCAAACCCCAACTTGCAGCAGTGACAAAGGACTCTGGTTTTGGTGTCACTGTGGAGGGCTGCCATCTGTGAAAGGATAGTCAACTCAGTTGCTTAAGACTGAATGATTATCATTGGGTGTAAGCAGTATTTCTGTCAAGGTTTAAATGTTTCTTATAAAACTGCCTATACTGACAGCTTGTTGCAGAAGTACACTTAATTCCTGGCCCTGCTAACCAATAGACTTTGACTTCTTAAAGTACAATTTGACAGTAGAAATTTCCCATATCTCTTACTCTGTCGAACTATAACTGTGTACACATGTCCTTATTGAATTTTATGCAGTGAATATACATCTTTTTTGTTTCACCGGAGCATAAAATATCTGTAGGAATAAAGTATATGTGTGTGTGTGTTTGTGCACATACACCTGATAGCAACAGATGTAAATCAACACATCCGCTTTTAAAATTTGTTGTGCTAATACAAGCTGTTGTTTTCACAATATAACTGCATATTGTATTTTATTTATGATAAATATTTAGTAAACTATGATGGTATTAGGAATGATTAAGGAAAAAGTAGCAAATGCTGCCATAAAAATCTGTTGTGTGTGATAATAAGATGTTTTAATATACAGGTTAATAGGTTTGGGGTACTTTTTAGTGCAAGAAAAAATTTTGTAAATAGTTTTCAAATACTTCTGTTTATGTGAGTGTGGCACTAGTAACTAATTTCATGCATTTTTTTAAGTCTAACCTGCCTGTGCCAGATAACAATAATGTACATAACCTATGAATATTTTAAAACCTGCTAAACATGTTAATGAAAGGTGTTTGTTCCAGTGATCTTGGTCAGTATTCCATCAGACTATTTATTGCCAAACAGAAGCAGCTGATGAAGTTTCTGGATTAGGTCTTGCTTTCAAGAACTTGAATGTAAATTTAAGATAACTCTTGCAATCAATGTAACCACCAGTGAACTGAGAGGTCAGTATGTATCACTGAACTGAGAGCAGAATTTCATGCATTGCATTCAGAAATAAAATGAAATTTTGTAGGTATAAAAAGAAGATATCTGTTCAGTTTTCCCTTTTGGTATGGAAGTCTTTGAGCTATCCAGGAAGGAAGCTGTACAGGAGCTGGTTGTAGTTACTTGAAGCTAGCAAAATTGCTACTGTAGAGAATAGCTGCTTTTTTTTTTTTTTTCTTTTGAATGTCCCAGAAACTGTCTGCAATCCGATGAGTTGCATACAGCAGGATATCTCAGTCACCAGCATGTTCTCTACATTGCCTGTGTTTCGGTCCTGTGGGTCAGTGTGCAATTCCAGTATGGAAAGCTCTTACTGAAGCCCTTTTGTAAGTGCCTGGCTTGCATTGCTTGAGAGGGAAGGTTTTGTGAGTTGCCTATCAGGAAGTCGAATTATTTGTTTTTTGGTTCTTACGCAAGTGACTGCAAGTCCATCTCTTTCATGTATAAAGAAGTTATAGGCCAGTCCAATGTTTATTCATAATAAGTAATGTCAAAAGTACGCAGTAATCACTTGAGATCATTACATATGAAAGTTGCTAGAGAAAAAAATGCAAATCATAAACAAGAGAGAGCTCCTGCAATGCATCAGCTGAGCTATTTCTTGACAAAGCAGGGAAGTGTTATTCTTTCATTTAGAGTGCTATGGTGTGCTCCTTTGGCACGCTTAGCACAAAGCTTTGGTGCCAGGATGAGAAGACCTATTCTCTTAAAGCTTCCTTGTGTAGACAACAGAGAGAGGCAATGACGTTGGGGCAAGAGGGCAGATAATGCAGTTCTCAGCTTGTGGAAGTGCTTGCTTTCTCTGCTGATTATCTGAGAAAACAAGTCTCCTACTTTAGCTGTGTAAATTACATCCATATAGTTTAGGCATATAAAGTAATCCGTATTTAGTTGGTGTGGATGTAGTCACCCATGCTCAAGAAAGATAGAGGGAAACTGAAGCAAGTGAAGACAAAACCTGGTGAGGTGATAAGCAAAAGTCATGTGAAATGCATGACAGGGTGAATAGCAAAAGGACAGAAGACCAAATTAATCTGTAGCTGTATCATGGCAGATATGATGATAGTTTGATAAAAGTACAGACTGCCTGTGCATGCCTATAGATTAGGAATCAGAAGAAGATTCTTAACTGATAGGCTGAGGAGCCAACGTGTATTTGGAACAGTAGAGGGGCAAAAAGTCTGAATATTCCGAAGACAGCTCTTAATATGTATTCGAAGGGGTTCCTATAGACTGCATGCCATTGCACAAACAGCTTAATGACTTTTGAGTTCTGTGGTCTGATGTGATAAAAGATCCCTGTGGTCCCTTGTGCCCGAAGGTACACAATTTGGATTTTCTGCTGGGTACAGTCAGTAGTATACAAAAGACACCCCGTTTTGTTAATATGTATAATTTCATTCTCCGTGTTCCTGAAAAGAGTAAATGATTCAAGAATAAAAGGCACAGAATTTCTATTCTGCTTAGTGAGAGAGTTTCCCAGCAAATCAGGTATTTCTCATTAGCTTTAAAGGGCAGTAGTCCAGGTACATGTCTCAGTATATTAATGAAAGTATAGATTCCTCTGATATACATCCATGAGAGTATAGCTCCTCGCTCCCCCAGTCAGTACAATAAGTAAACAAATGTGTGGTTCTAGTCAGAGAATTAAAAAAAATAATGATAATTTTGTGTCTTCGTTTTAAGTCAAGCCTGAACTTCTGAAGCAGATGAGCAAAATAGCCTGCCATAAAAGATAATTTCATTTGTCAAAATGAAACTACCTTTTAGTATTAATACTGTAATGAAATGGTTTGAAATATGAACTAAGAATCTTAAGGAAAAAGATGCCCACTGTTCCCATGTTCAGTAGTTACTTTTATAAACAATTACATCCATGTAAAAAGCTTTATGATTTTATTTTCATCATTGTCAGGCTGAGCTGTGTAGCTGTCATCCTTTGCAGTCTTCCCTCCAGTGACAACCACATTGACAACATGTTATACTCCACATTGATTTTACAGTTAAGGAGCTGATTGTGATATATAGGGATTTTAAGAATTCAGCTGAGAGGCTGACTTTTGCCTTTTATCATTCCATTAAAATTTTATAACCATCTTTTTCATGTCATTTCATCCATGAATTCTTACTTTAGAAAGTGATAGCTACTGCTGCGAGCATAACTTTTCTCATGTTCAGAGCTTTTTATTGTATTAGCAAACTATCCCAATTATAGTTAATACTCATGTTTTACATAATTGTGGTGACCCTTTCAACCAAGCAGTATCGTGCTAGTTGATTTGTATATAGAATTAGATGATTCTGCTTGCCATTTAAAAAGAAGCTACACCGAATGAGTATTGGGGACCAGGATTTAATGCTTTCCTATCCAGTGGGGCCAATTAAGCATCTCTCAAACGTCTTGTTTGAACTCAGAGAGTCTTAAAAGTCTTTCTTTTAAAAGGGCAGTAGGGAATGTGTGGGTAGGTATGCTAGCTACCAAAATATGCTGTTTTGAGGGGAGGGGGAGGGACGAGGGGGACCCAAAGTTTGAGTTTGACAGCTCCTTCCATACATTACAGATCGTCTTTAAGGAATATGTCTAAACGCTGAGGGGGTTGAAGCACAGGTTCAACTAATTACCATGAATGTTTCACCTGTAATGGCAGCAACTTATTCAGCAGGAATAAAAAGGCTTATCGGATGTTCCCTTACAACAAACTGCTTGATTGTTGTAAGGGTTTCTTTTGTTTTGGTGGGGTGGGTTTTTTTTCCTCCTGCAGAAGCTCACAGCATGGTAGCTTATTTATGAGGTATAATTAGATAAAATGCAAGTTTGTAGCTCAGTGGCAAATATTATATCTTTCAGCTTCCCTCCCCCGTTAAAACTAGATTTTGCAGCAACTTATTTTCAAGGTCTTCAATTCCAGAGAAAATTTTCCTCTTCCCCTTCACCCCAGCAAAATTTTCAGTTTACAGAACATACATCTCATTCACATTTACACCTCCACCTCTCTATCTTTCAGTGAAGTCTAAATAATGGACCAAATTTTGTTCCAGCTTATGACCTAATTGATTTTGCCCAAGAGTACATGCGAATAGAATTGAATTACTCTTTACAACAGATCATTTTCTATACTTGTAAATTCAGAGATCTAAATTAATCCTAGAGTGCACAAGCATTAAATATAGAACTCCATCCTTATTATCACTGTGAGTAGAACAGGATATGTGATATGGATGAGTTTTATGGAGTTGCTTTGTGATGCATCATATAATGAAAGAAAAAACAGTTACTTTTTCAAATTTAAAAGGAAAAAAAATTAAAGCTTGCTATCCCAATTTTACATCACTGTTTCCACAGACATCAGTGGAATAATCCTGATTTACCGCTTTCTGTGTGTAGGAGGAGAATCGGGACTTTTGACTGCTTCAGCTGTTATTCTAAAATAAAGAAGGAGCCACTTTCTGTGCTGGATTTATTTGTTTCTAGGGTTCCTTCCTCCCACCCCCATTTCTCTCATTGCTTAAAAATTATCAGGAATTATTTAACTTCTAGTGAAGTGAATTATTCTTCCTATAGAGATAATGTTGCTTGTGGTTTGGACAGTGTACTGCTTCACTAGGAATTAAATGATGGTGCTGTTGACTGCCATGGAATTCAGCATATGCTATGTCCTGTCCCAGAGTCATAGCACACCCACAATCACTAATGAATTTTGCATTTTCAACCCTTACCATTTGAAACTTAGCCCCCCCACCCCAAATCCCCAAACCTAAAGCTATTTTAAACAATTACTAAATCCAAGTATATCTTTTTTTAAGATTTCAATAAAATGTAATGTTCACAGAAAAATCTCATAAATGTCAAAATTGCTATGGGCAGAATAGGGGGGAATATAGTATTTTCTTGATCTGCTGTAGCAATTTATAGATTTCAGGATGTGGTTTATAAGAATGCTAAATGTTCTGGAATTACAGCTGTTACTGATCAGTGATTGAGCCAGATTTGTGTTATTGCACCATGTTCTTGCTTGTACCTAGAGAGCAGTAAAGCCTCAATATAATAAAAAGCACCTGCATTTTAAATGAAATTTCAATTGAAAAACTTAACAGCCCTTCAAATTGCAGAATTTAACGCAGCCCAGTAAAGCTTAAATAACACTTTGCCTCCACAGGCTGAGGGTTTTGCATTCAAGGTGACTTGATTGTGTCGCATGGTGAAATTATTTACAATTAAGGAATTTCTCTGGAGGGCTGCAGAGTATTTGCTGTTCCACAACACCTATGCAGGCATATGGTCGGTCTTTTTCAGTATTCATGGAAGCTCCTGAACCTTTATGATAATTGAATCAGTTAGAGTGCTGAGTGGAGCAAGCATAAAACCTGTTAACCTAAAGGTCAGATCTGTGCATTGTTTATTTATCAGTAGGTGAAAGAGCTAAATCGGCAGCTTCTGTCACAGTCGAAGTAAAAAATCACCTATAATATTAACAGGGAGTAGATAAATTGCAAAAAATGGATTAGAATTATAAACAGAATGAAGTAAAATATTGAATATATAATCAGTGGTGCAGTAGGGGCTTACTGAGCTGTAAAATATGCAGCTTTGTTATGCCTGTGCTGTTGGTTGCAATTAGTAGCTGGCGCTCTAGAAGAATATCAACAAAAGCTAGAACTGCAGATCTGTGTTGATACTTGGCCATACACTTTCTCCACGTGCTAACAGCATTGATAAGACATTTTTGAGACGCAGGAGGAAAAATGATGCAGAGGAGGGAGGAAGGCTGGGAGGAAGGAAAGTGTGCTTAAAGAGCAACTTGCCTTTGAGAAGAGAGCCACGTTCATCCCTGGAATAGCTGGGCCTACAGTTCCTGGGGAAGTAGACTGTTAAGTAAATTTGAACTTCTGCCATTTTCAGCCTCATTTGATGTGTACTGCTTGCTAACACTTACTTTTACAAGTCATGGACTATCAGTAATTTTCCTTTCCTTCTTTTTATTTTTTTTTTCCTGTTACAGAACCTGGACCTTTGGATCCACCACTTCTGTTGAATGTTACAGCAAGGACAGCAAACATCACCTGGCAGCATCCTTTAAAGCCAAATGGCATTATCACTCATTATAATATTTACCAAAGTGGCCAACTGTATGCTACAGTGCTGGGAACTAGATCTAATTACACTGTAGAAGACTTGCATCCTTACTCTGTCTATGTGTTCCAGGTAGAAGGATGCACTTCTAAAGGATGCTCTCTTTCACCTGAGACCCCAGAAATACAGACTCTTCCAGCTGCACCTGAGGACATTCCTGCTCCAGAGCTGTATTCTGATACTCCAACTTCTGTGGTCATATCCTGGCAAGAACCTGCTCACTCAAATGGTTTGGTGGAAAATGTTACGGTAGAAAGGAGGGTGAAAGGAACAGAACAAATATCAACTGTGGTGACTCTCCCTCTTGGTCTGTCCATGAGCTACATCGACCAGAGTACTGCCCTGAGCCCTTGGCAGAAATTTGAATACAGGATACTGATGAGCACTCTTCACGGAGGCACGAATAGCAGTGCATGGTCAGAAGTTACCACGAGACCATCAAGACCTGCTGGTGTTCAGCCACCTGATGCAGAAGTGCTGGGACCGTATTCAGTTAAGGTAAGAATATTTTTTGTTGACTCCTGGCTTTAACATGTTTTCTTTGTAGCGACTCTGTATTTAAGAGAGACATCTACTGGCTGAGCCAACAGATCTCATTGCTGCAGGGGTAGCTTAATAATTAGTGTCTGTCCTTTGGCTCAGAAGCATTAGATTCCTTTCTATTTTTGTCCTTTACACCAGCTTTTGACATTATATATATGTATACACATAGATATATATATACACAGACACACTCCAGTTAATTTTCTTCCTTATGCACCTGATGTATTTTCAACATTAAACTTGAATGCTTACTTTTAAATCCCTAGTCAGATCAGAAAATGACCTACTGCCTTCTCCAAAATTTGAAGACTTCATTAAAATGCCAAGAAGTAAAAAGATTTTTTTTAATGCAATTAAATCCTGTATATATTTATCAGATTTTGTAAAAATAGCTATGAAGAAAAAAAATAGCGTTATGGTTCTCCTGATTTACGAAAGAAGAGTCTTACAGGACTACCTAGGAAGTTTTCAATTATTCACATCGTTCTGTTGGGAATGAACTCTAGAGGACAGGATAACTACCATTGTTTTGGCTTGCATACAAACTTCATTCAAGGGAAATTAGTGTAACCAAACAAGAGGGATTTTTGTAGCTTAGAAGCCTCTTTTGTGTAAATACACACATGCTTCCATGGATTCAGTCTTGTACTAATGCCAAAAGTATTGGTACAGTAGCTTGCTCACCAGAGCACAAAACAAAGGACATTTGCATAAGATTGAAGTTCATCTGTTAGATTTATTTTTTTTGGTATACAATGTGTTTTCAAAAGGTAAACAGAGCGGTGTTACCAATGCAGTCTAAATAGTGTGAGGGAATGAATTTAAGCAGTAAACAAATGCTGATTTTTGAAGCTATGAAAAAAAGCTATTCACCATTAGACAAAAAAACCACTTTAGCTTTAAAAATCATGTTCTAATGTCTAAGGAATTGCATGTTACCTCCACATTAATAGCAAATGAGTTCAGTATGAGTACAATAGTTACTGTAAGAATTAATAATGATTGACCGCTAGTAACTGTGATGAATTGCCAGACTTCTTGTTGAAGGTTTGGGCGATCTACTTCCAGGACTCTGCCCTCTGTGCTTCTGTAGATGTATCTTAATATCCACCACAATTTAAAGTAAACCATTTTTAAAGGGTTTACCAGAAACAGCAATGCTGAGTAAACAGTAGCCTGCGTTCAATGGCATGCTTACACACCTGTCCACATTTTATTGCATGAGCTTTTACACATTGGCTTCAACTCTAAGCACAAGGAAGTCACTGCAACCTTTAATGCTTCAGTTATTATATCTTACCCATATTTTTTGTTATCCAAGTGCAGTCAACACCCAATGCTAATATTAAAGCCTGAGAGTTATCAAAGCTCTTGTCATTCTTTACTGGATGTCTTTTCTTGAGATCAGAGATGTGTGCTCAGTTGTAATTTTTTTTTTCTCAGCTCTGAAATTAAGTAATCTACCAATACTGGAAGTCAGTTTGATCATTTATTTCTTCTGAAAGCTGAAATCAGGGAGTGCAGTCTTCAGTCTGTAATAATTTAATTTCAATATAACAATGCTTTTTAAATTTGTTTTCCTTCCTTGCCAAAGAGTTTAAATATTCCCCCCCCTCCTTCTTCCCCAGTCTATTATTAACATTCAAAGCTCTTTAACGCCCTTTAATATCTGCATTGTATGACCTTCTGTATGAGTGGTGGTCATATTTTGTGTCATTGCTGCTCTTGTGGTCTCAGGCTTGTTTTTTCCACCTGGAGACAGACATTTGTTTGGTCTGTTAAGACTAATTTCTGTCAAAGATGCTGAAGCTTGGATGTTTTTATTTCCATGACTCAGTTTAATGTTAATTTTTCTTGATTTTAAATGTATAGGTTAAAATGTTCAAAATAATTTAAGGTGGCAGCATTTAATTGAGAAAAGAGACTTATATGTATATGCCTTTCCAAATACACCCTCTTCTGAGTATCTGTCCTTCAGCAAAAATTCTCTTTCAGGGTACAGAGTATTGATATCCTTAGCTGATACAAACATGAGTTCTTCTAATTTATCTAGTATTTTATTTTACTTAATGTTCTCTAACTTGATAGTCATAATTGGGGGAGAGTTGGGAATACTTGGTACAGTTCCTGTGCAGAGGGTATTCCACGGCTGAGACATTACATCACTTCTGATTTCAAAGGTTCTAATACTTAAAAATCTTAGAATTTCTCTTATTTGTCCAGGACAGCAAGATTTTAGGTTGTTTTTTTGTTGTTGTTGTTGTTTTTGTTTTAGCTTTTATTATTCTTTATTCATTAAAATGTATTATCTCTTAAAACATTTGAAATGAAGTTATAGATGCAGAAGAGCTCATGGAGAGAGAAGAGCTCTTCATCACTGAAGAGATTATGGACAAGGCTTGCTGCACCCAGGGGTTTCCTTGCCTTCTGCTTGTTTGCAGATGGGAGCACCAGAGGAAGGAAATGGGATTTCATCTTACTTGTGGGTCTTCTTACAGGTCTGTCAAATGGATTAGCTTGTTAGTGGTGGTGGTGAGTCCTCTTCAATTTTATGACAAGTTCATATCAGAGTGGCAAGACTCTGAGACCACCCAGTGGGCTGTGCTGTGGCTCTGAGGCATCTTGTGGCCTCTGTGAATACTCTGTACTAGGAAAATACAAGAACAAGGGTAGCATCTGTTTTAAAGACATTTGGGGGTTTTGCCCTGCTCTTTCAAACTCGGATGCAGCTCTGAATAGCTGCCCTGCAAACCCCTCTTGTCCCTTCACCCCAGAAATATGCTAGCTGCACGGGTGGAACGGCTGTGAAGTATTGTGCAGGGATTGCCACTTAGAGGTTGCAGAGTTTTCCTGTGTGGAAATAAGGTGGATCTGGCTTGGGATTGCTCTACATTGGTGCCTTTAAACTCTGATGAGAGTCCCTGAAAGGCATACTTTCCTTCCTGAGCAGATCAAGCCCACCACAGCTGCAGTGCATGCATATATCACCAATGTAGTGTTCAAATCAAATTTGTGGAATCTGCTTGTGCTGTCCAACGCTCTCATCTTATTCAGCGTCTACAATGGTAACTCAAGCAGAGAATGGGAAACAAGCCGCCTCTTTGGGAGGGGTATTTTAATTACCTCTTGCCCTAGAGAGAGCTGTCCTCCCAGGCTGGAGTAGGCAGTATTGGAAGGGCACTGTGGGAAAGATTAGTGAGAGGCTCCTTTACCAAGCCACAGTTGCAGATCGATAGGGGCTTTCAGCTGTCAGTGCAACCAATCCCTAAACCATGAGCACAAATATTTACTTCTACTGAAAATAGGGAGAATTTACAAAAAAAAAAAAAAAAAGAGAGAAACATATTTCCATTCCTTTATTTAGTCATAGAATCAATATGAATGATTTGAGGACGTGGAGAATTCAAAGCGCTTCAGGATAGTACTCACTTGAGTATACAGCTTGTTTTCATAGACCAAAGCTTTCACTTTGCAAGGAGGAAAATACCAGCACAGCAGGTCACTCTTGGTATAAATACTTGTGCTGCGTATGTGCTCCTTTCACATTTAATTTTAATCAGAATGGACCGATATCTCTCCATAACATTTAGCTTGCTTTCTTTTGTGCAACAGAAAGTATAAAGCTGTCGATAATTTTTAAAGTACCCATTTCCGTGACACCTGCATGATATTTTTTAATATTTGCTGAATTGATAATGTTCATGGTAGCGGAGTATACTGCGCAATAAACTGCTTTTGTGGCTGATTAAATGCCAAAGTGAAGTGGAGGTATTCAGCAACTGCAAAAGCCGTTTATTTAGTATATGCCAATGCCATGAACATTATTCCTGTTACACAAGATTTGCTATACCCTAATGTACAGAAGTATAAAAGAAATTGTTTCCTTTTCGTGTAAGGGTTGCAATTGCTGTGCTGCTTCAATCTCACACTTCACACTGATATGACATTCAGGAATGTAGCTAGGTTGAATGGCTTGAGAAAGAGGCTGGTTTACACAGTGAATAATTATTTAAAAGCATTCTTTGTGTAGGAAAAGCATTATGTGGCTGAGTACGCTGAACTAAATCAACTGTAGTATGCAAATTCTTCAACTTTGCCACTTAACTTTTGATAGGAAGACTTCCCTTTTCCTGCTGTGGTTCTCCCTTGAGGGCTTTGACCTGGGGAAGACAGCTCTAGTCTTGATTATTGGCTTAACCGGAGGCTTGCTGACCCGTTTGCTGGGATGGTTTTCCCTCACTGACCAGTGCCACCAACTGGGCCACTGACTGAAGAGGCTGCAGCCATTCCCTGTCATTCATTGTGTAACTTTTTTCTTAAGATAGAAGTTGGCATGAGCTGTACGTAATCCTGATGTTTCTCTCAAGGGAAAAGGAATTCTTTTTTCTTTTTGGTGCTTAAGTTGTAAGAGAAGCGTTCCATCCTGGTTGGATGAAATAGGTACTTCATTGACATATAGTTCTTATGCCTTGCTATTCCTTCATGATAACATCAGTTACAGAAACTTCCTGCAATTTGATTAGCTACAAAATGAGAAAAATAAAAAATTATTAGGATTTCTTTGACTTTTCTCTTAATATATGTTATATGTGTTGCCTGCTAGGAATGAAGGGCTGTGTTGATTCTGTAGCACCAAACTGTCATTCTTCTTTCTAATTTGTTTTTTTTGCATATTGATTTAATATCACATCATTGTTTTTCAATGGATTATTTCTTTTTCATAAGTACTTCTTCATGACTTCTTTGACTGAGGAAGGGTTGTAGGCTTTTTAATTCCATTGTCATTCATGTTTGTTGTTACCCTCAGAGGTGACAATCACTTAATTTACAGTTCATCTGTTATTCTTTTCTTTGTGTAGAAGCAGAGAAAGCTGATATTCCACCCTACAGATTGCAAAATGTCTTCAGGATCTTCAAGAGTTGCAGTCTGCACTCTTTCTTTGCAGAAGTTTATCCTTTATTGCCACAGAGCGATAAAATTTTGTAATAGCTATTTCTCAAATTGATGACTAAATTGCATATGCAAGTGAGCAAACACAAATAAACAAGGCTCTATTTTTATAATTGTCTTCTGTTCTTCATTAATCTGGAAGCTGAACAGTGGACTGCTAAATGCCTGTTGTTCTCTAAATAGGCTGGGACTAAAATATGTGTGAGAAAGGTGTCAGCTCTGTGGAGTGGATACCATTGACATATTTAAAGCAATATGCCCTGTAGTTGGAGTTTGGGTATCATCCGTGAAAAGGAAGGTGTCGTCTTTATCCATTTTCCACTTCCTATGGGATTACAGTTATAGGCACATGTTCTGGAGTTGCTTTTTTGACTCACACGTTAATGTTTGCTGTCTTGTGAAGTTGCTTCTGATGAGAGAACGTTGGATGTGGTGGTAATAGCTCCATGGTCACTGAAGCTGGTGACTAACTGAGAGGTGATCCTTCAGTGTTTTACGTCTGCAGATCACTGTGTGGTAGAGAACGAGGGTGTGAAGACCCTTCCTCTCTTCCAGGTGAAACCCCTCTGTTGCAATTTCATTCCCAAAATGCTTCAGACTGCAGTTGCCTAAGAACATAATTTTGAGAATATGAACAATCCTGATACACAGGCCTTGTGCACCAAAGTGAGATGCAGTAAGCCCACACAGCTTCACGCTGGGGAGAAAAAAAAAGAGTTTGGACTTTGTTCACCACACTTCCAGTTTTATGCAGGTATGCCTGGTGCATTGGGGAGATTGTTTAGGAGCAATCAATCCTTGTGTGAAGATTGCCTTGTAATGCTGCTAAGGTCAGTGAGACCTTGGTTTATTTGCCACATAAGTGCTGCTTGAGTGACTTAGGATACTCCAACACCCATAGGAACAACCTTAACTTACACACTAGAGGTTTTCCACATTTTAGGACTGTGATTTCTTGCACAGCTTGCTCATTTGATACAGATCATACAGTGGGGAGAACTAGTCAGGGTTTCATCAGCGTTATCCCTCTGCCTTTGATATAGATTAAACACTTTACTGTAGTAGGTGTTTAGGATCATAAATAAATATTCTTTCTGTTTTTCCACTGCTCAAGCTAGGTGCTTCTAGAAGTTTTTGTAGTAGAAATCTGTTACTGCTAACTTGATCGTACCATTCTGTGGTAGTGCTTGCTGAAGTTGGATGTAATTCATGTGCAAAGTGTATGAGAATAATTGTCAGCGACCTCTGTCAGGATTTGCTTCTGGTGTGATACTGGCTCTTGACTGAATCCCACTATAATTTCTGTTAAGATAGATAAGAACTCATGAGGAAATTCATCTCCCAACTACTTTTAGGGGGGCTGGGAGGTTGGCAGAGGACTATAGTCCAGTGGCTGGAATGCAGAATTAGGGTAACAGGTCTTTGTTTTCAGTTTTGCTTCTTTCTGATACGTGACTTAGTCTGGGATTTAGTCTTTTCATCTGTAAAACTGGAATAATAATACTTGTAATTTGAGACTTACAATGCGCTTTGAGACCAACAGTGAAAAGCTCTCAGTAGTGTATTTATTACATTCTGTTTGTGGATATTACAAGCAGTAGCTAGGAGAAATGAGAATAAAATGAAGCCAAACACACTGATTTAAAAGCAAACTGTTGAAGCCAGGCCTGAACTAGTGAAATAGTTACCCACGTGCCAATGCCTCTCTTCAAATAGCCCAGAATTAAATTGCAGGGTTCCAACTGCTGACCCCGCCGCCCCTCCCCCCCCCCCCCCCAAAAAAAAAAAAAAAAATTCCAAGGTTATAACTGTTTAATGGGGGTGGGGGGAATGGCTAATTTCTGTCTCTTTAAATTTTGTGGTGGAGAAAATAAGGTGCTTTGATCTTTAAATGACAGCTTCCAGAGTCATTACATTGAATCAGTTAATCTCTCCCAGTAGTTACCTTATTCTCTCTTCCTCATGGGCATCCTCTTTCATGGTCTCAGTGCTGAGCTTCAAATCAATGAACAAACTGTTACTGCTTCCAACACAGCCTGTCTAGCGAGCTTTCCGGCTTTCATGTGTTGCCAAGCTCTTACCTCAAACTTGGCACATCAAAGTGGAGAAGAGGTCCAGGAGTGCCACATGTGTGTTAACCAGGCTGGCTCCATCATCTTCATTTACACTGTGTGGGTCAGGCAGTCCCTCGCCTCTTGACAAGAGAGGTTTGTCAGAGACTGCATGTCCTGTCATTCCCAGGTGACATGTGTAATTCAAAGCAGGTCAAGTGACACAGCGGTGACTGTGGGTATTCTTGGTCATCCCTTTATCTAGTGTAAAAACAACCAAACAAAGGCAAGCAATAACAGATGTGCATATCTTTGTATGAGGTATCCATGCCCAGACAAAAATAAGTTGCATTCTGTGTTTTGGTGCTGATGGAATATTCTTTTTCTTCAGCCTGGTTTTCGTTTCTCTTAGGAAAAGTTGAGAAATTTCCCAGTGTAAGCTCCACAAAGCATCTATGTTACATACAGTATGAGGTATTTTACCTTCCAGTGCACAGCAAATGCTGTGAAGTAACACCTGGGAGTTTATTCATTTTTTACCAGCTAGTGCACATGCTGGATGAAACTCAGGAGCTGAGGTTCTGGAGCAGCATCTGTTCTCCTGCCCATGTTGTTAATCCATTCCTTTATGTGAAGGTGTTACAATATATGATGAATCTTGTGCAAGTTCTATTAGAATAATTTTATGGCTTTAGACATAAAAGTTAGGCATCTAAAATGTAATGTAATTAAAAAATAACTCCTCCTCTCTTCCAGGAAATAAACCAAGATTTGGTACAAGGTGAACATTTTAAGACAATTTTCTCTTCTGAGAGTAGTACTAGGAATTTTCCAAAGCATTTGACATATAGTACTTTTATTAGAAACCACTTTGTATTAAGCAACAAGTAAGAGGGTTTTTTCACTTATAATGACAGATTTACTTCATTAATATTCCTAAAAAAAACCTCAAATATGTTATCTTTAGTTGCACTTTACCAAGGCAGAAATTCAGGATAGCTGCTACACCTCAAAAAAGAATAACATAATTATGGCTGCAGAAATGGGTGTTTTGCTGTAGTGTGTCAGACCTGAAAGTCTTCTGTGCTTCTTGCAGTGACTTCAGAGATATGTCCCTGAAAACAAAAGTGAATCTTGCATGTTCCCATCTTTCTGTGACATATACAATGCATCCTGTGTGTGTGGTATGGTAGCAACAAATAGTACTGGGAACTGGAAATGTCACCTGAAGTTGACTGGCCTGAATGCTTTCGACCTTGTTGTGTTTAACCCCAGCCAGCAACTAAACCCCACGCAGCTGCTCGCTCAGTCCCTCCACAACGGGATGTAGGTGAGAATCAAAAGGGTGAAAGTGAGAAAACTTGTGGCTTGAGATAAAGCCAGTTTAATAGGTAAAGTAAAAGCGGTGCACACAAGCAAAGCAAAACAAGGCGTTCATTCACCGCTTCCCGTCGGCAGGCTCCAGGGAAGCAGGGCTCCATCACATCTAACGGTTACTTGGGGATGATAAACGGCATCACTCTGAACATCTCCCTCTTCCTTCTCCTTCCCCCAGCTTTACATGCTGAGCATGACGCCATATGGAATGGGACATCCCCTTGGTCACTGGGGGCAGCTGTCCCAGCGGTGCCCCCCCCAGCTCCTTGTGCACCCCCAGCCCCCTCGCTGCGGGGGCGGTGTGAGAGGCAGAAAAGCCCTTGGCTCTGGGTAGGCACTGCTCAGCAGTAACGGGAACATCCCTGGGTTACCAGCGCTGTTTTCAGCACAGATCCGGAACACAGCCCCATACCAGCTACTGGGAAGAAGATCAACTCTATCCCAGCCCAAACCAGCACATACTTGCACTTGAAAACATTTTCTGTCATCTGTGCCAATCATCCATTCTCCTCTGATTCCTAAGCTTACAGCTAGATCACATCAACTACTTCAAAATGAGAGTTTTGCTCAGTCTGTGAGAATGGCACAGAATCGATTCCTGCCTTCTGTGAAATTTTGCATTGCTTTATTGATAGTATATTCTTTATTTGTTTGATCATGATTTGGGGCCAGAAGTAACAGAAATCTGAATACAGCAATTGGTAATTAGCCAGAGCTAAGCCTTTCCTATGTGGGCACCAATAATCTTGTTTGTGCTGTCTTTACTCAAGATCACCCTGTTTCTAATTCTCTGTTTAATAGTATTCCAGATTCTGTTATCAAAATCCTTCAGCTTTCTCCAGTACTTTGCTGCCAGGTTTCTTACAAGTCTGGTGGCCTGAGAGGTCCTTCTGTACCTAAGATATAATACTTCTTAATCCCTAAGGGTCCTTAAAAATTATTTGATAAATCAAGCTTCCCTGTTTCCACGGCCATGTGTAATTGTGTGTGTATACCTTTTTAAAGATACTTTGGAGGCTGGAAGAGAATTAAGGAAAAAGTTCAACTTAACTGAAACTAAAGTATCTTGATATTATTATTTAACGCTTCAGTATTACCTTTGTTCATTTTATTCTGCACATACCTTCATCTAGGCTTTCTCCATTTCTGTGTTCTTTGTGATGTTGGATTCAATCCTTGATTATCCCGTGCCTGGGAGGGAAAGAGGCAGCAATCATTATTGATGAGCGGGTCAATGGCAAGGAAAAGAGTCCAGAGATGAGCAAAGCAAAGCTGGTATACTTCGTACACTGGGACATCTAGGGGAGGAAGGATTGATAGATGATGCTCTAACACTACTTTCATGAAACTTTGAGGCTTTAATACAGTTTCGTGTCCTCGTTGTGTTAGTCTGAAGTGCCCTCTGTCATGATGCCATGGCAAAAAGCCTGAAAAAAGAATTGAGAACATCCTTGCATTTTATGGTACAATGATTTAAGTGTGATTCCTCACTGAAACTGGTAAGAATAAATATATATAATGTTATACTTAAAAAAATAAAATTTTAACCCTCCCCACCTAACCTCAGTTTAGTAACATTAAAACCACAGTAAGCATAGCAGCATGTATATATATATACACCATGAATTCTGTATGTAACTTGCAGAGGTTTTTTGCTAAAGCTTTATCAGCATAATTTTATAGTTCTAAAAATGGAAAACTGTCCCTGTTTTTTGTCTGATGCTTATCATTGTAATTTATTACTGAAAAATAAAAGAGAAAACCTACATATTTTATCATATAAAGAGTGTGGATAAGTCTTGTTTCTGATAGGGGCTAATAGAGTTACACCTTCCTGAAAACTGCAAATGCAAAATAAAATTTCTTCTTACTCTGCCACTAAGAGGTGAGCACACCAGCTAATAGACCCTAAGAAAATAAATGACAGTTAGGGATTCTTGCGATAATTAATGTACTTTTGCTAATGCATCTGAGCATCTCACAGAATTTTAAGTAAAGTGGAGCATTCACATTTTACTGGTGAAGCTATATAGTAGATGACTACAATGGCTACAACTGTTACTGCAACTCTCACTAAAATTAAAGGAGGTTAAGATTTCTAACTATGTACTCTTAAAAATAAAATTGCAGTTAAAGGTCATACATAAAGTCGTTTTTGATGAAGAAGGAAAAGCACATCTTCAGATCCTGCTGGTGTCCGTTTGTAGCATGCTGTGTCTGTATTTCTGCATTCTGACTGTAAGAAATCTGTTCTTTTAAATTATTTTACTTTTTCTTCTCCTTTAGGTCTCATGGAAACCTCCTCTGATACAGAATGGCGAAATCCTTAACTATGAAATTCGCATGCCTGATCCACGAATTGTCATTACTGGGAACACATCATCAGCGTTAAGTCATTTGGTGACTAATCTTATACCCTATACTAACTACTCGGTCACTGTAATAGCGTGCTCTGGAGGTGATGGCTTTCTGGGAGGCTGCACAGAGAGTTTGCCTACAAGTGTGACTACACCTTCGACAGTTCCTCAGGGTGTTAGTCCATTGTCTGTGACTCCAATCAGTGAGTCCTTTATTGCCATTTCTTGGCAACCACCACTAAGACCGAATGGCCCTCATCTGAGGTAAGCTCTTAGTTGCAACTGAGATAGCAGTTTTCTTCTCCTTACCTAAATCTGACTCAGAAAATTCTGACTGTTGCAAACTTGGTTGTGATCTCTTAATTTCTGATATTTTGAAGTTCCTCTTTTAGGGGTCAGGAGTCAATGGATGGACTCATGGAAAGTGGGTATGTCTAGAAGCAGATAGCAGGATGAGCTCTGAATTGTTTTGAACTTAGGGTCAGGATTATGAAAAGCAAGTGGTGTCTGTGCTGGAAGGCTCTGGGTCTTTCAGATGGAGCAGGCGCAGGATATTTCCAAAGGCATAACTGTTTCGGGCTGCAGCATAAGCCACTTTTTGGTGATGAGTTCAGGCAACAGGTTCCACCAACAAAATAATGAGAAAACCATGAGATCTCTGTGGACCTAAGTATTTAACACACCCAACATTCTCAATACTCTGCATGGATTATTCCACATAAAGTAACTATTTGGAAGTGCGATGACATCAAATAATCTTCAAAACTTAAGCACTTAATAAATTGCAAATGATGGAGTGTGTGAGAAAAATGGAAATGAAAATGCTACAGGTTTGGAGGCAGAGGCAAAAATGGGAAATGCAAGGAAGTGCTGAGTGTCACAGGCTGGATCTCACCACAGGAACCAGAGAAAGGCATCTCTTCTGAGATTTGTCTGGAATGCTGGGATAGGGATCTTGACTTGAATCTGTCGATTACTGAGTGTGTGTGTATATACATTAAAAAAATATGGATTTGGGTGCATGAAGATTTATAAAGGCAAATATATCTTTATATATATATACAATGAAAAATGTCAAACTATTTTTTCACTCTAGTGCTTTAACGTACTGTGAAACATTGTGCATGGAGCTATCTCTCTGTAGTCCATATGGTCTGGTTAGTAGCTCTCTTCTAGGTGCACTGGTGGGTTCGATAATTATCATGTAATGCTGTTTCAGTTGCATGTGTTATTACAGCACAGTAGCTTGACTCTTTCTTTAGGCTTAATTAGGGCACGCTACAACTGAATGAAATGATGATTGCTCTATAGTAAAATTTGAAGTTTTTGAAAAGCAGTCCCTGTTATTCTGGGTTAACAACATGACCATTTTACCATAGATTATTGAAGTAATTCAGCACGACCTACATCTGCAGACTTCATTTCCTTCATGGTGTGCCATGCTGCCCTCAACAAGAACAACCACTGAAGCAGCTGCTCTGTACAGCATGATGGAGCAAGAAGTCTGCAGCAAGCAGAGCAGCAGCAGCAGCTGCCAGTGGGGGTGATTTACACATGATCACCATTCAGTGTTCAAAAAGATTTTGATGTTTTTCATGACTTGTCTATGAAATGTATTGGACAGATTATGCCAGGACTGTTCCTAATAAAACTGTAGTGATATGTCTTTGGGTTCTGTTGATGCCGATGAACCACTCATGTGTGAGTTGTTCTTTGGGTAGAAAGTCATCTGAATATTTTGATAGAGTTGGAGATTAATTAGTTTTTACTATTTAATTTCTGAGGTTGTACTCCCAACCTCTGCATTAATTTGGTTTGGCATCACTAAGGTCAGTGGTGCAGTGCTTGTTTGTAGCTGTTAAGAATTATTCCCAAAATCAGGGGTCAAAGTTTAGTTACACACATACATCCTAGCAGCCATGGAGCACAGGAAGATTCAGCTATCTTGTAAGAAGGCTCCTCAGTTGATTTCTGGATTTGAAGCAATGCAAAATCACTGTCTGCAGTACCTATTAAGTGCCCTCTTTATTCAGGGTCTGAAATCTAGAATGGCATTGTTCAGCATTTCCTCATCAGACTGGAGATGATCTTAACATGGAAAAGTGTCAAATTGCTCGTGAGGCCAGTGGCCAGAAAGATCATTGCAACAGACCCACAGCAAGGCATTCTGCAGAATGCTTAAACACAGAAGGAAATGTTTTCATAAATAAGTCCTAAAAGTGAGAGTCCTTAAGAGCTGCCTGAGTATCCACATGCTTTTGGCTGGAATTTAACAGTAACACCTTTCCGAAACAGGGCCAGGAAAAGGTTGACACACAGGAGCTCAGCACTTCAGAGAGTCAAGTTGCCTATTTAAATGAATATATATGCATATGACCCTAATTTGCTGGGCACAAGTGGGAACCCTGACGTAACTATAGTTTGATAAAAACTGCAGCTCACCATTGAAAGCAATTCCAGAGTGATTCTATAACTGGTGGGAAGAGTACAAACGCATGGCGCCTCACAAAGAAAACACCACTGTCAAACTGAAATGAAAGTCCTATTTAAAGAGTCCTGTGACATGTAATAAAGAAGAATAATCCTAAAGATTTTGAACAAATCTATGTAATTTTTTCCTTTATAGTTTTTGATGTAATCCCTAGGATGATGAGGAAATGCAAAATACAATGTTATCCCCTTTAGTTTGTGTAGACATTAGGTGATTTAATCTTGGTTAAATTTCATAAAGATTTTATATAAAAGATGATGAAGAGTGAGTGATGCAGAATGGGGTGGAAGGCATGATTTCCGAATCAGGCAGTCTCATGGCTGAGCTGATGAAAGATGGGCTTTAGCTGACCTGCTGTTTGGAACAGAGACAGGAGTACAGCTTCAGATACCAGTTAAACCCAGGATGAAATAGTTTGGTCTTTCAAGCTCATATCATGAATGTCTACCCAAATACAAAGGTGCCTTGCTAAGATCTACAGATGGATGGAGAAATTAACTCATTCTACGCCTGTTTGTCACTCATAATTTACACTACAGTTATTTGCAAATGCAAGTTAAACACAAATGCGCGTTTCAGTTGCTACTACCAGTAAAATAGTAATAGCAATGTGATATGTTTCAGCACATTTGTAAGAAAGAGACAGTGTCATTTCATATTCTGGAGCAATCTGTGCATATTGGGTGGCATCAGTCAAATCTGCATAAAACGCTATTACCTGGCTATTTGGTCTTGATCTTCATAGCATTTCCACAAAGTTTAAAATCTCTAAATCATTAAACTCATTCTTTCAAATGGAAGTACTTTATTTTCCATTTTTAAAGCATTTTTTTAAAGTAATTGAATGTTTTAAATCATGAACATTAAAAAGAATGTCTATCTCAGAAAGTTTACAGCTGTAAAAACAAAATAATGTGTGCCTTTAAAAAAAAAAAAAAAACAACTGTGGGATTTTTTTTGTGTAATAACATTAGTTGAGATAATCCTGGTGTTCTGCTTGTCTTTTGTGTTAGATATGAGCTCCTGAGACGTAAAATCCAGCAACCACTTGCATCAAATCCCCCTGAAGATTTAAATCTGTGGCACAATATTTACTCAGGAACTCAGTGGTTTTATGAAGATAAGGGTCTTAGCAGGTGAGATTACAAAAACTATAAAAACAAATGCTGGCATTTTGTATAGTGTATGTTTAATAGTTCAAAGTATTTCTTGTGTCTTTATGTAGTGAACATATTAATTATGTAATGAAATATTTTTTGTCATCATCTTTGTTATTAATCATTCTAATATGCAGGGATTTATTATTAGTCTGTCATTCTTGACTCATATATTGTTTTGCTTTGAAAAACAAATGAAAATAAAGATCTTGTGAAATTTTAGCATTGATATGCTCATGCAATCAAACCATTTAGATTTATGTGTACATATGCTCTAGATTTGTATGTTGACAAAGTCATAGCACAGGCAAAATGAACGTTTGAGAAGTCCTAGCTGGGAAACATTTGAAACTTGGTTTCAGCGTTGTTTTTACCTGGGTTTAAAAGTGCAAATTAATGATTGCTTTAATATCTCCAAAGGCAAGAAGGGTATTTATCGCTCTCTCAGCAGACCTAATTTATAGGCAGCTTTGTGTTAGTTTCATTATAGTTAAATGCAGAGTGTTGAGAATGGGGAAATGGAGGGAGGGTTCTGCTTCTCAGTAACAGACCTACAGAGGAAGGCATTTGGTCTTGATCAACCCTAGTTTCCATATCTCAAAGTCAATTCTACCACCCTTAAGAGAAGCAAACACACACATTGAGAAACTGTAATGGAAGAGTAAACATCGATTCTGCATTGGGTTTTTTTTCACTAAAGTCTCAGGAAAACATTCATGAATGATTTCGGGGGTGAGTGTTCTCTGCGCTTGTGTGCTGGCATGCTTTATGAGGACTGCATGTCAATCATTGCCCCTCAAATATCCGTACGTTGCTTCTACTTTGATAAAAGTTGTGTGAGCATCCCTCCTGAGCACAATGTGAACCAGCAGAATGTGACCTCTGCTCCTGACGGTTGTATAGACTTGAACCAAGCCAAGGGTTACTGCCTCTGGCTTGTCATTGCCTACTTGCTGAAACGCGCTGCTTTCTCATCCATTGCAGTAACTGATCTTTTACCCAATCCTGCTCAAGTGTCTATTTGTTTCTTTCAACCATGTTTGAAATTCTACGTAGAGTTTCCTTTGGTTTTAGTTTAGCTCATTTCAGCAGCACTGATGTGTGCAGTGGTTATGTTAGCCGTTCAGAGGGAGCAATAATTTGTGACAGGGCGTTAGTGACCAGTCATCAGGCACAATGACCTTTTGGGCTGAATGAGCTATGGCCAGAAAAGTGTGTCTAACCCTCAGACACACCTGAACACTCCTTTTGGGAGGGTTCTGCAAACTGCAGCTATGTTTTTGCAGTCAACAGCTCAGGGTGGGTTTGTGGCTGGAGAGAAGATGTTGCAGAGAGACTCAAGCCTTATTTTTCACAGAAAAAAAATCCATATATCAGCATCTATTTTCACTTACGTCATCCTTTAAGCATGTTTCAGTATTAGTGAATTTTTATTATATTCCTGACAGAAGTCTTAATTCTACAATGACTTTTCTCAGATGGGTTTTTTTTTCCATTTCCAGGCTAAGCCAAACTTCTTTTATTTTTGTTGTTGGAAATATGGATCCAAAAATTAATCTCAAATTCTCATCATTAAATTGCAGGACTAGATTCCATTCATTTTTTATTGCACACGTACTAGAGTGTCCAAAAAAATACTACGTGTTTGCAAGCAACAGAAATTTCAGAGAGGGAAATAAGATGTGATATGTATATTGTCACCGTTCTACAATGCTTATAGTTATAGTTGGAGCTAGTGAGCTTGCTTTAGTTTGCTTTCCTCTCAGTGGGACTGTTAAAGCTTAGCTCTTTTGAAAATCAGGCTGGATGGTGGCATAATATGAGGTGCTACAGTGTAGCAGTTAAAAAAAAAAAAAGTGTGAGTGACTTTTTGTAGCTAAATCTCTAAATATTAGGCATTTATGGTATGTTGCTTTATTGATTTTGTAGACATTTATCCCAAAGTGTTGCAGATTCAGTGAAAATTTGAACAAGGTGATCCTGTGTTTCTGTGTTTGTGCAGTTTTGTGTGAGGCTTTTAAAGATGAAATTAAATCTGAGATTATGAAATCCCACTTAAATTACATTAATATGCCATTTGATATAGGGAAGAAATTATGGAATGACAGTCACTTGGTTTACTAAAGATACATGAAGTATTTAATAAATCTGTGTAAGCTGAATAAACAGCTTAATAAATCTGTGTAAGTACAGTTCTGAAGAAAATCACTTTATTAAATAAGCTTGCATTCCTAGGCACTTTTTTTTAATGTTTTTGTAGTGGGAGAGTCCTGGCTGTGTGGTGAATCACTTTTACAAATGAGACTCTGCAAGTTAAAATCAGTGGGCTTCCCAAAAGAGGAAAAAAGCCTCATTTGATTAAATTCTGATCCAAATTTTGGCAGGTTGCCACTGCTGTAATTACATATTGAATTGAGCTATAATCTTTCAACACCTCAGAAGCTACAACTATGAAGAAGTGAAATACTGTGTTTTATTTTTGTTACCATGTTAATCATGCTGAATTATTTCCAGAAAATAGACACCTCTTATAGAGTCTTCATTGGTACGAACCATACAGCTGAATTTTTTTGGACTGGGGGTGAAGAAGCAACAAAACTTTGGCACAGGCAGAAGGTTTACAGCAAATGTTTTCTCCGTCTGCATTTTTTGTTCCATTTAATTATTTTTAAAATGTCTTAGGTACACAACATACGAGTACAAGCTCATAGTGCACAACGAGGTAGGATATACATCAAGTGAAGAAGTGATAGCTACTACATTAGCAGGATTACCAGAGAAAGGAAGTATCCTCATTGCACATGCTGTTAATCATACTGCGGTAGAAGTGGAATGGTCAAAACCAAGTAAGTGTGCTTAGTATTTATTCCAGTAACTAGATGCTAACCTGCCATCACTTATGCTGGTCTGCCTTGCTCTCATAGGAAACAGTCCTTGTCTTGATTTATAATATACCTAAGTGTCCTTGAAAGGAGAGGAAAGAAATAGGGAGAAAAAAGGTGCACATTTTGCTATTTCTCAGTCATGTTCGTATGTATTATATGTTATTTCTGCAGAATGAGAATAGTGAAAGTGAAGAAATGGTTAATGCGAGCTCATGAGAAATCTATATAGTAGCAGTACACCAAATCCTGTTGTCTTTGTGGTATATTTCCTCTCTGCGTAAAAATTTACATGTACATTCCTTCAGGATGAGAGGATCCCCTTTCTCTCTCTTTTGGCTCTGCTCCCTAAAATGAATTTAGCCAATTTCTCTACTTGGTTTGCTAATACAGCAGCGGGGAATTTCTTCATGACTTACATGCAAATGATTTTATAAGGACTGGGTGCTGAATTGCAACAAATGTAGTCTCTTTATTTTATAATTGCATGCCTGAAGTAAGCATGCTTATAAAAACTGACAAATGTAATAGATCTGAAGCAGCTCACTGAAGTTTCATTACCTTAGTAATCTAAACCCCTGACCTTCTAGATGTAGGTAATGCAATCTGGTTTTATTTTCATTCATACCTTGGAAATTCCTCCATATATGTTTATGAACGCAAAGGTTAAACACCAAGACAGGGCCATTCATTATTTGAAAACCTTATCATAATATTTTATTACTACTTATGTTGCGATAAGCATATTAACTATTTTGTATACCCATGTTTCATTTTTTTCATAATGTTAGTTTTCAAATGGTTTTCTTTGGGAACTTTGGAGTCCTTAATGTATGTTGCCTTGCTATCTTTCTTTTTCTGGAACACCTACTGAAGGTTTCTGACTTCTAAGGATTTAAAACTTGTATCTGTACCACTTAAAATAAAAATAACATATCACTCTTGATTAAGAATTTCTACAGCAAAACTGTGCATTATTAAATCTGAAAATATGCTTTTGGCTTTTATCAGTGCTCTTTGCCAGTCAGCTGAGTCCTGTTCAGTGGTACAGTGTGTCATCTAAAGCAGTATGTATTAGTGCTTAAAGTTTTTGTCATAATTATTCTTTTCATCTTGATTCCTACTGGAAAAGCAGTTGCATTTGTTCAGATCTGAACTGAAACTGTTTGACAAAGGACAGATAACAGACTGCATCTGAGTTGCCTGGAATCCTTGTTTATCCACCAGTTCAGACCAGTGAATGTCCTTCCCTGTGTAGCCCCCCGCCCCGCCCCGGGGAGGCTAGTGCTGGGCAAAACACAATTTAGGAAGAAATGTGAGGAACTGTTTTTGGTTTGTTTTTTTTTTTTTCCCCTGTAAATGTAATGCTTCTGATGGTATTACAGCTTTACATGTTAATGATGACATCGTGTATGTTCTAAAATAATAACACATGGATTTTCATTTTCACTATGGCCAAAAGGCCTTCTGTATAAAGTTGAATGTAACTATAATTTCAGGCATAGCCACTTGGCCCTTATTGATGGCTACAGGCATTCAGTACTTTTGGGTTTGGGTGGGGGAGTGTTGTTTAAAGGGAAGGAGCAAAATGGGAAAAAAATCTTTGCGGTTTCCATCTTAAACTGGTGCCACGGAGCAGTCAGATTTACTCTTTTCCTTCTATCTGGGTGAAAGCCATCCTTTCGCAGTGGCAAGCTGCAAGGTCCACCTACCACTGCTAGCAGTGGGTTTCACCTATCTGCTTACTTCACAGATTCCATTGTCATCATAGGGCTATCTAGAGAAAGCTTTCTCGGTATTAGATAGGATGATGAACCGTTAATGATTTTTACAAGTTTGGAAGAGCAGTCTGCATCACTGCTTAGAAGGATGAAATTGAAGGCACCCGATGGATTCTTTGTGTTTTTTCTATAAGGGGGTCTGCATAAAATTTGTTTTTCTCTTCACAGTAGATGTTGTTGATAAGAAACTTGCTGACTGAATATTTCCCATCTGATTTCCCAATGTTTTTCCTTTCTTAGCACTACAAGATTTGCAAGGAGATGTTGTGTATTACACCCTCTTCTTGAATTCTACTGATGATAGAAGATCTCTGAGGATCCAGGCTGATGTAAACTCTGTAGTCGTAGGTGATATGCAGCCCAACACAGACTATCAGATATTTTTTCAAGTTTTTAATGGAGCCCACACCATCAACAGTGAAGTTGTGCATGTGACTACCTTAGATGGAGGTTGGTTAGCAGTGAATGCAGCTTGGCTTAAAATCTGAGAATGAAATTGATTGATTTTTGTTAGGGTTGAGATCAGTCATCCTTCCATTATAAAATTTCCGGTATAAAAGGGAAAAGGGCTAAAACGCTAAAATGCTTAAGTGCTGGTTGTCATCGTGTGGTAGATCAATAAATGGTCCCACTGAGACAGAAGCAAAAGCTCTAATAGCAGATATTAACCTAGTTTGTTCTCATCTTCTCCTGCGTATTCCTATCTGTGTGCACTAAGTTTGGAACTGAGTTCATATCAATAAATGGTGGAATTTAGAAACAATTAATGGGGGTTTTAAAAGATTTGCTCTGTGAAGCGATGTGCTTTTGACATGACAGTCATACACAGGGCCTTGCCTGAGTCACCAGAAACTCTAGCTGTAATTTCAGCCTCTAAGAAAATTCCTTATGAGTCATTTTTATGCTAGTGGGCAAGTGCAAGGCGGGGAGAGGTTGAGGATAAAATAATAATAAAAAAAATGTGCACCTGAAATGTGTTTAGAATGGTCTTTCTAATCTTTTTGCTTTATAAAGTCTCATTATAAACATTATAATATCATTACCTCAGAAGCAAGTGTTCCAGGTCATTAGCAAAGCACTTTAAGTAAGTATTCCATTTCCTTTCTGATGCCAAAGGTCAGCACCTTTTGTTTATAAAATAAATGGATCGTAAGGGTGATTTTTCAACTGGTAAAGATGGGTTCTTATGATAAAAATAGGTCTTTGCATAGTTATTTCTGACATGCTTAGATAATTATGTAATTTAATGCTAAGGAAGGTGTTT
Organism: Falco peregrinus; assembly: GCF_023634155.1. Taxonomy (NCBI): domain Eukaryota; kingdom Metazoa; phylum Chordata; class Aves; order Falconiformes; family Falconidae; genus Falco; species Falco peregrinus. The sequence goes on along the minus strand of NC_073731.1, from coordinate 23,631,381 downwards.
TGAGTTTGGGGGTTGGTTTTTTTTTTAAGTGTTAGACTTCATCACCTGTAGTAATCAACATTCAAAACCATTTACATAATGACAATATTGCATATTGCTTCATATTGCTTCAGCTATGAGGCTGATAACGTCACGTTCCACCAGACATAAAGTATTTTGGTCTCAAGTTTTGCTTTAAAAGCAAAATGCTCTGTTTCTCTCTCTCTTTTTTTTTTTTTTTTTTTTTTTTTTTTAAAGGATTAGGATTGGGAGAGACATAAAAATAATATTTGTATTTTGGCAGTGCAGATGGGTGAGTAATTTATCATCATATCACACTGGCCGCATACTACTGATGATTGACACTATGCTGCTGGTATAAAGCATTTTACCATCGGCTCTCATGGTTTCTAACTGAGAGTATAATAAGCCAATTTACAGAAGACTACAGACTGTGATAACTTCATCAGAGGAAAGCAGATAAGCAGTGAACCCTTTGCTAAACCTAAATACTAATCTGCATTTGGTTAAACAAGTGCTTTTGCAGAGACAGCTGGAGTTTATTCAGTTTCTTCCTTTATTTCTAGAGCCTGAGGGCATGTTCCCTCCAGAGGTTGTCATCATCAACAGTACAGCTGTACGTGTCATCTGGACATCGCCTTCAAATCCGAATGGTGTTGTCACAGAGTACTCTATCTATGTAAATAATCAGCAGTACAAGACTGGAATGAACGAGCCGGGGTCCTTTCTTTTAGCAGATTTGTCTCCATTCACTGTGTATGATATCCAGGTTAGAATATCTTTTCTGGGTTGTGTAATATACTTTAATTTTACACAAAATATGTGTATTTCCAAGTGGAATATTCTTTCGTGAATTTCTTTACATACGTGGACATATATTTGCACTGATGTTTGTGTGCATACACATACAAGGCATAAATTTATTTTCAGCATATTTTAGGTCTGTGTACACTTTTCATAATACAAATTTCCATTATCTTTTTTCAAACCATCAAAACTCCATTTACTTTCCCCTAAATGCTCTGTGCTAAAACATTAGCAAAACCCCAACATATATTACAAAGAGGCAAAGATTTTACTCCTACTCATTAAAAGAAAATTGCAATTGTTTTAGAAACATCAGGCATGCATAATATATCAGCACAGAGAAATAATGATGTTGCATTTGTCATCCTTTTATCATTTTTTTCCCTCCTTATCCTTCTGAGGAGGAAGCAGAGCTGATTTCTGAAATCATAGTAGTACTTTTCATGCTGTTAATAAGTACAATATTTTTTCTTTGCTTTTCCTTTTCTCTATCTTTGCTTCTCTATTCATATATCTAATGAAAGGCAAAACGCTGCGTGCAGAATAAAAAAATATAATCTTTCTATCCCTAAGTTTTATTAATATATTTAAGATACGCAGTTTGACACAATTTTAACTATTCCTGTCTATTTTGTTCAGGTTAGTTTTGCATTATATATGAGAAGGACTTAGTAGTACCAGGTATACTACGTTCTGAAAATTTGCATCCAGTTAGTACATGCCATAAATAAACATCATAGACAGGCATACTGTAACAGATTTCTATGTTCCTGCCCCTCTGAAACAGCAAACCTCCATCCATGAATACACATATGACTTTCTGAATGCTGCTTGGAAACACATTCGTCTTTTCTCAATAACAATGCAAATTCAGCGTACTGCCTCACTTATAGACCCTCTTTATTAATTTACCATAGCCAGCTACTGTTGCTTGAGATGTTAATTATTCTTCTCTTCTGCTTCCCTAGTCTTTATACCGGACTCCAGTGTAATAGGTAAAACCAAAATCAGCTGAGTTTAATTATTTTTTTCTTTTGATTCTTTTTCTTCTTGTCCTGGAAACAATATTACCTCGGATGCATGTGCATCTTACTGGTAATCTTACTGCATTATCTTTCATTTTTTGTGTTTGTTTATTTTGAGTAGCTTCTCTTTTGACAATAAAAAACCAATGTTACCATCCTTTACTAGCTATTTCACTGTGCCCCTGCTTAGTTTAATCCCAAAATTTGAAGGAATAAGTTTTTATTTCTGTGGTATTTTTCATAACAAACTGTATGATTCCTGTTTACATTTTTCACTTTTAATTTTCCAGAACAGATATGAAGGAATAGAAAATATTAAGGAAAAAGTATCCTTATTTATGTCAGAATATATGGTAGGTGTAGGAAACTTATTCAAGGCCTGAATCAAAGTACATTTTTTTTCAGTGTTGTGCACCAGATTCTACGTAAACGTGCAGAAAAACTAATTCACTGCAACTCATTTGGTGATAATTTAATAGAGAACAACAATTAATGCCAGAGGGCTGCATGTATCCCGTTGTTTTTTTTTTTTTTTTTAAATGGTGTGGGAAAGCGTGATACAGCACAGTATATCTCTGGTAGATATACTTATCTCAAAGCTGCAGTATTTTCCTGGCTGCGTGAAATCTGTTGAATAGAAAAGAATAAAATCCTGGGTGAAGAGAGAAGTCTAAACAAGTAGCCGAGCTGAATAACTTCTGCAGCTAAGTATGTGAAATTCATGTTCTTCATCAGATTGAAGCCTGCACGGTGTACGCCTGTGTGAGAAGCAATGGGACCCAGATTACAACTGTGGAAGATGAGCCGAAGCAGCTGTCAGCACCCGTTATTCATGTAATTGGCTCAAGGTACTATGCTGTAGGTGGCTTTCGTATGTCAGAGCGATTTGTAGCTGGAATGGGGACCAGAATGTAAGGTTGTCTTCTCTCAAATGAATAAGGTGCAAAAAAGAATCCAGTATACACTTTGAAAGCATTTTTCATGGTTGTTGTTTTGGGGCTTGGAGTTTTTGGCCAAAAGTGCAATTGAAGAAATCTCACCCTTGGTTGGTTGTACATACCCATTTGGGTACCGCTGTGCTGTGATAATAAATAAAGCATAAGTGGAAGTAGTTAAGAGAAGAAGTGCAGAGGAATGAAAATTATCACATTTTGCTGTCAGTTAAGAGGAGGAAGATTAATGCTCAGGGAGAAATGTGATGCTGATAATGGAAACTTAGAATAATTGCAGGTAAAAAAAGAGTCACCTATCACAACAGTAGGAATTAGTAAGCTGCTTTAGGAGGTATGCATGTCTATGTCTCCTTGAACCAGTGTTTGCAATCTGCCTATCCACTACACCCACAGGCATGGGCAAACTTCTTAATTGTAAAGGGATCATCAGATCTGCAGTCCTTAGAAGAAGCCAAATAGTAACATGTGCAGTGATTCTTTGGAAGTTAATATCTTCCAAAGACAGACTAAAACTAAGCTTGCTAACACATTTTTCAGAATTACACCAACAAAATAAAACAGTTAGCCTCCTGTGTTTCTCTTATTGTTCGTGAGATTTTATTGCACTTCTGGTGGAGTAAGCTCATTAGCAGCCTTTCTTTTATAGAAAGAAAAAGAATATCTATTTTTAAAATAACAGTCTGAGCCTTCAGAAATGGCCAGCAGAATGGATTTGCTTCTCCAGTCTCTTAAGGACTTTGGTTTGCTGTTTTATCATTTCTACATTTTGCTTGAATTCAGCATTTGTCTCTGTATAAGGGTGAAATTAAGCTTGCTGTTTTTCTGTCACACATACAGATATAGTCAAAGCTTGTTTGATGATAAGAACTCAATTCAGAATCTCATCTTTTGCCCTTGGCTTTAACTTATGTATGCCTTTGTCTGTATTGTCTGTACTGCAAACACTTGTGCATGTTTCTGCTATTATATATAGACTAAATATGTCATAACACATGAATGCAAAAGGATCAAAAATGCCTTCCTACTTTATAATCTGCTCAGCCAGAAACAGACTCTGTTTCTACACTGCCTTTTCCTACATGTCATATTATCATCAGCTGTTCTTATATCCCAAAAGAATACTAACTACTGATCGATTGCCCGGACATGTCTGGCCGTGGCCTACACGTGCCCCGGGTAGTTCATTTATTTGCCACGGTGGATTTGCTAGAGTGGAATTTAATCAATAGCTAATTCATTAATTCTGGTCCTCGAGTATGTAGGGATTGTGCAGTATAAAAATGACTGGCTGGCTTCAGCTTTGATTGAAATATGACAAACAGTACAGCTGGCAGCTTCAGCAGGTGCTGGGCTGAATATGAATTTTGCTTATTTATCCTCCATAAAAGGAAAAGCTTGGGGAAACAGAAAAAAATAGTTGGTGTAGACAAGAGGACGTTTTAATACATATCTGTCATCAGACAGAGAAAAAATGCATTTGTAGAGTATAGGCTCATGGGATATCTGAGATATAATACAGACTGTGCAGTTTATTGTCTTTAATTGGAATCATGGCGGTTTTCCCTCTTCTGAATCAGTTTGGGGGGGGGCTGTATTATTGATGAGAATGCTGTAGGATAATGTCTTTGCAGCATTCACAAATAATTGTTTTAAAATTTGCCTCAAGGTGCTGCATGACATAAATTATAATTTCACCCACCAACTTCTTAGAAGTCTTTCTGATAGCAGCTCCATCCGCACTGTTCTAATGAAGGTTATACCACCAGAGCCATTATAAATACCTTACTTTTCTACCCCTTACAGTTAATAACTCAGCTTCAGGCTGAAACTTGGCACAAAAGGTCGCAGTCCTGGAATTATTATTTTATAATGCCAAACATCAAATAGAAAACAGTATGGGACCCAATCCTGAAGTCCTAAGTCAGGGTCTGGTTTGTTATGTTTCTTGTCTGGGTTTGGGTTTTGGGGGGGGAAAGTGGAGAGGTCACATTGGCCATGTTTAGATAGAAGCAAATACTCTTAAATCAGGTGTGCTGCTTTTTAATATTTTTTTCCTTAGTTAGGACCTTAGATAGGCTTTGTCTCCATAGAGAAGGATTGTATTTTCTTACACAGTTTAGAAAATTCTCTGAGTACTGTGTGCATGTGGATGCCGACTGAAAGTTTGTACAGTGGATTAAATTCTCATGGTGTGTTGGAAAACAGTTCATACCCCTTGAAAATACTTTTCTTCTTTCTCTTTCTCCTTGTGATACAGCATGCTTAGTTTCTTCTGTTAACAATACTTAGTAGCAGCTTTGTTCCTTTCAGAAAACTGAGGCACAATGCAGATGAACGCCTGCCAGCAATTCTGTTCAGTGCTGAATGTAAAGGTTGATGGCTCTGAAAATCCTTCCTAGCTTCATGAAGAAAGAGAGGGCCCTTTAGGCACCTTGGGGGGAACAAAAAACTCTGGTCAGGGTGTAATAGAAAACTCAAAGAACGTAAGACCATGGTTGAAAAACTAGGTGAATTCTTTGGTGTGATGTTCAGTATCATGGGGCTGCAGAAGGTTTCTGTATCAGATGCTGTTTATGGGTGAATGAGCTGGAGGAATTCTTTCAAATTAATATGTTAGTGAGAAACATTTTAGAACAAATGGATAAAACATATAGCAATAAATTTTTGGGATGGTAGCATTTGCACAGTTCTAAAGGAGCTCAAATATGAAAGTGGCAATCTACCATGCTGTGTAAATTGGTCTTGGTACTGGAGGAATGAAAAACAGTGCAGCGCAAATTTCTCTGAGGGGATCTGGGGAACTAAAGACCAGTAAGTCTGATTTTCCTTAAGAAAAAAAAAAAAAGAAAAAAAAAAGAAAAAAAAAGAAGAAAAAAAAAAGAAAAAAAAAAGAAAAAAAAAAGAAAAAAGAAAAAAAAAGAGGGATTCATAACTATGTCAATAAACATGTCAATAAACATGAAATACTGGGGAAGATTATTGTGGAGTCATATCAAGTCAACCTATGACAAACTAACCAGAAAATTCCAGAGGACAGGCAAAACACAAAGATTTCTTACATATGCTTAGTTTTGTAGAGTTTTGTAGCACTTTCTCTAAAGTGTCCCAGACAGTCTTCCTGTGGAGGAAACCTCATCGCTCTCCCTACTTTAGTAATGGGAAAAACAAAGCACTTCTCTAAGAAGTTTGTAGCAGCAACAGAAGCTTAATGCTATTTATCAGCACTTTTATTATATATATATAAAAATATAAAAAATATATTAAATGTACATTTATCAGTACATTTCTGTACTGTGCCATACCACCTTTCTAATTATGTTAGCACTGCAGTCCACAATACAGCAGGTACTTTGTGCAATAATGCTGAAGCAGTTGCTCAGTATGTGGGATCTCCTGATGAGGAAAGTGTTTTTTCCACTGGTCTTTAATCATAGCAGTGCTCCCTATCTTCAGAATGTCAGGTGAATCTTTTGATTTTTCTGTGATTTTTTTTTTTTTTTTAAGTTCCAGCTCCTGAAAGTAAAGTCATTGAATCTTAGGTTTGATGTGAATTATTATTTTTTTTTTTAATTTAGCCCTTGTATGTGATGAGACTAACACAATGTTCATTCTAAAGATTCAAAAGTGAGGTCTTGTTATATTTTTAATCTTCATGGTTAAACCTTCACTACTGTGTTGAGAAAATATCAGGAGTTCTTTCCATGACTCATGGACACTTGAAGCTGGTGACACTTGAAGCAGGCAAAAAAGATATTTTCCTTTCTAAAGACTGGTTTACCAAAAGGTATCTGATGTGATAGCAAAACGCTGAAGTACTGATATTTTTCATGGATTTAAAAAAGATATTCCTACCTGGACATTTTGGAATGAATTGTCTTCACATGCTTGACCCAAAGAACTTCAGTTTGCTCTGTTGCACCATGAGTGAAGCAGTTTGAAATGTTTTTTATCTCCTGGAAGTGCTGCAGTGTCTCGTGGACCTTGTAGTCTAAACCAGTTCGTTTCTGTGAGCCTGGTTAAGCTGCCTTTTTTTTTTTTTTGGGGGGGGGGGTGGGTGGGGGGAGGCCTCCTTCAGTGCTTTTACCACACTGGCAGCAGTCGCAGAAGGGGCTCATCCAGCCTTTGAACCATCATAACTTGCACATGCTTGAAGTTTTCTTGGGGCAAACACATTACACTCCTCACGCCAGGTGTTGTGCATTCACACGTGCCTAGAATTTGCAAGTCTGCTTCTGTGGTTCAGGCTGCGGGCACTTCCCAGCACAGACACAGCTCTAGTTTATTGGGGAGAGAGTAACAGGGGGTGAAGATGAGGAGAGGGTGGGCAGCTCCATCCCCATGTTTCTGAAGCTGTATCAAGTGGACTGCATGGGATAAGCTGGGCTGCGTGCTAAAGCGCCCATCATGTCCCATTAAATCTGCACCCGCTCAAGAAAGTTTTCAGCTCAGCCTAGGGTATTTCTTCAGATGAGAGGTGTCAAAAAGCCTCTGTAATCCCATGAAAACCCTGCTTTTTTTTTTTTTTTTTTTAAACCGAGCTGTGCATTGTTCTTGCAGTGATGCTTTCTGAACCACTGGAATTCACCATGGACTGAAGACATCAGAAGGTGTAGGCATAACTGAAACGTTCATAAAACTGTGAAGGAGTCTACTTATCTGGGAGTCATTATTGGAAGGTCATGCGGAGCTTTACCCTTTTGGTGGCACTGGTCAGTGAACTCCCATGCCACGTTATTTTCTTGTGCAGCTGCAAATTTACGTGATACCAGGCTATGTCCCTCCCAAATGCTTACCTAGAAATTGATCAGTAATAAAGTGATTGCTCGTTAAACTACATAAATACATGCTGAGCTCTGCAGAAAAGGCACAATGTTCAAATCATTGCATCAATTCTTAGGCCCCATTTGAAATTATTTTAGACAGAAATATGACTTGCAAACTGCAATAACTGGCAAAATACTTTGAAAATATACCCTTGAGGGCCTGAAGGAAACTTTCACAAAGCAAATAATTCAAAAATATGACTGGGAACGCTCCTATGATCTATACCATGCAAAGACCAGGAGAGTTACAATGGCATTTATAAAGGTTGAAGTACTACCCTTCTTTTCCTTTTCTTTTTATCTTTTCTCTGAAGTCTGTACAATATATTTTCCTACTTTTACATTTTTAAGTTAGGTCCTGTAACATTATTTAAATGTAGATGTGTGTATGTGCATGAGTGTGTGTTCATGTGCATATGGTAGAATATGTTTTGAATACAAAATAGCCATGTATGGAATATGGAATTAAATCTGTGGTTCAGATGAAGACCTTGGAATTATAATGATGACTCTACAAGTCACCTATGAAGGTATTCCCTCATAGGTGACATTAATTCCTGTTCTGCAAAGGCTTATGGCTGTGCGTATTCTTCTGTTTATACCTCAAGGAAGTGAAATAATAGTTCAGTTATTTTTATTCTGTTAAGATGTCAAAGTTTATCTCAGCAGCTGCTGTTTCACTGTAACATTTTCACTTTAAATTAATGCTAATTTATGATGTCACTGGCATTCTGGCAGTGGCTGTGTAAATGGGACGTGGAGATTAAAAAGAGTTACTTGGAGCCTAAGTATATACTGTGCAATGTTGTCAGTCTTCCTATTGATCTACATGTAGCATTGGGATCTCTGTCTACCCAAAGAGAGTCATAGTGAAAGAAATTTGTGTCTTATGCAACAATCCTGAGTGATTATGCAAGAAATTATGTTTTCATTTGGAATACCAATGTAAAATGTGTACGCTATAAAAGCCAGAGCAAATTCTGTTTCAAATGTCCCTTGTGGCATATTTTTTTTTTCAATTGTAATATTAAGTGAGATTTTGGAGCCAATAGCTGCGCGTTTTTAGTAATGACATGCATTCTACAGTTTAACATGATTTTTCCCTCAAGATACTTTCCTCCTCAAATGGATGATGGTCTGATAGGAAACCTGAAATCAACAACAGGCTTTTGTTTTAGTCATCTGTGGGCTGCTACAGTCACACTTTTGTGCTCAGAGTTGGAAGTCTTGAGTCTTACTTGTAATAAAACCATTTTTTTTACTTCTAATTTTATGTCAAGGAAAATACTTAAGCACAAAAGAGAACTAGTGCTTAATGATGCTGTGATGAGTTCTTTTAATTCTGAGCAGAATAATACATTTCAAAGCAACATACATTTTTTGTATAATGTTTTTGAAAACAAAGAAAACTCAAGTTGAATACAAATCTGTTCTAAATGGTAACTGAGCACAATGTGAGTAAGCTGCACTGCTCACAGCTCAGAGATTCGTCTTTTGCCCCCCAGCTGCCCATCCTTTACCAGGTTCCTATCTCAGAATGGAACAGTCACACCAGCTCTGACAATAGGTCATGCACGCCTTCGCTGTAGCACCAGAAAGGCATGCTCAGTCCTTTCTCCTACCACTGAAATGAGTAAAATGCTAGAAAGTTTATTACACATAAGTTTCCCGAACAATGAATGAGGTGTCTTTTAAAAAGCAACCTTAAGAACTTCAATTGCACGTGTGATTTATTTTCCCAAAGTATTAGCACATATTGACACTTTCTTCAAACTTTTACACCTTTTGGTTATTAAAGCAGCTGTGAAATTCACCGGTTGGAAGAAATTTTGGACACTTCAAAATATTTTACTGCATGTGAACTAGTGAACAATAGTACCAATGTATGCTAATCCTTTAATGTAAGTATCCATAGAAGCATAAATACTTTCAATAGTTTAATGGATGTTAATTTTCTGCTTTTTTGTAGATCTCTTCAGATCAACTGGGCATCACCAGGGCAGCCAAATGGTATCATCCTGGGATATGAACTCTTACGTAAGGGGTGGCAGAGGTGTACCCCATCAAAGGCTCCTAGAAGCAGCAAAAGTAATAGAATGTGCATCTCATTAGAATGTAAAAAGCATGAAAATACCTGTGGAGAAGCATGTTATCATCCAGAATTAAAGGTACATGTATAATATTTTTAAGTTAGCAATGCAATAAAAAAAGTATACTTTTAGGAATAAGTGTGTAAACGAAACCTCTTTAGTTATCAGAGAAAGGGAAGGGTTCTACTTCTTTTGACATTGTAAAACCAAGGCTCTGTTATGTATCTTGAAACTTTAAGATCAAATATGGATGTTTGAGCTCAGTACAGGGATAGCTGTGCAAAATTCTCGAGCGGTGTATGTGAGTCAGCGGATGACAAAGTGATTCTGTTGTCTTAAGTCTGTGATTGTTGACTTTATTTCTCCTTTCAGGATAAATGAATTGGTGAACATTTATGAATGTGTCTTGCATTTACACTTTGATGCAGAGCAATAGCGCAGTTCTGAAGTGAATCCCCAGATTGTTTTCATTTACTGGATGTTGGTTCGGGGTAGAAGTGATTTTAATACATGAAGGCTAAATCCCTGGCACAGGAAGGGAAGCCAGAACCTGTAGGATCCCAACCACTCCATGGACCACGTCACTTCACAAGCACACATCTGAAGTTTCTTCCCTTCAGAAACCCTCAGAAAGCTTTGCTCCACGTGCATAGTGTAGGTGTTCATTCCAAGGAACCAGGCTGTACCCGATTCAAAGTAAATCTCGCAAGCCACATGTAATGGAAGTTTGAAGAATCTCAGTACCAGATGGATATATATGTATATAGATCTCTGTATGTATATTTGCATCCCACTTGGAACAACCAGTTTTTCTCAGTTGCATGCCCTAGACCACACATTGTAAACTACCAGAGAGAATTCTTTGTCAGCTCAGGTATTCAGGTATCTGTGGAGCACATCGTCAGTTCCTATGGCTCCTTTGGCACAAAGCCATCGCATGGGACCATTTAAAGGCCACAGGAAATTTTCTATGTGTGTGCAGAATTTCAAAAATCCCAGTAAAACTATAAACCTCCTCTCTATGCAAGGAATCATTCCTCAAAGCCTCATGGCAAATAGTGGTTATTAACATGATTTGCTGGGTTTTTTTCTCCTCTCTTAAATTCTTCCTTGGCTAAATGCTTAATGACCAGATTCAGCAGTACAGAAAATCTATTTAGATTCAGCTACAAGTGGGTGGCTGTTACATGACAATGATGAGCAGCTCTGAGTAGGATCCATTGTGATTTGTCAGATGATTTTTAAATTACGGCTATTTTCAGGTTAATCTTCATATGAGTTCCTGTTTAGGAGTAGAATCAATAGCATAGCGGGAGTCTGTAATGGTTTTTATTGACAAATGAGATAGAAAACTCTTAGTTTGAAAGTAAGATTTAATGTAATGAAATAGTGTCCCTATTTGTCAAAGGCATCATCACATGTTCCATGACTAAAGCAAACAATATGTATTCACAAGTTTCCCTGTCAGACAAGACAGTAATTAAGGGAGTGAGTTATTTGAGGGGTTCAAACCAAAATATAAATTATTCCAGCCAACACAGCTTTAGCTTTTGAGTTCCCTTGAATGCAATACTATGCTAAACATATGTTTTCCTGAAATCTTGCAAATTAATTATGGGCAGTCCTTTGTATTAAAAGGTAGATGTACTTATTTCAGGGGTTTGGCATGGTAGACTTTTTAATAGATCTTGGCATGTGTATGAGTTAAATTTATATTATATTAATTTCATAAGTTTTCGCCTCCATTATTATTTTTCCAGCCTTTGTGCATTTATGGTAACTTTGAGCTTGGAGACTGTCCATTTCCTTTTATAGCTTCCTGACTTTGTAATTTTTTCTAATTAATTTTACATTATTTTTTTATAATAGTCTCTCTGTATTCTCGGAGATTGCGGTTAGGAGTGGGTGCTATTTGATAAGTAATGGATATAGAATAAATGACTGGAAGGTCCACAGGAAACTGAAGCACTCATACATAAAATGACATGGGAGTAATTTTTGTGGGTGAATTGATTAAAATTCCCCTCCCAATGCTTTGCTTGGTTTGCTGTGTGTATCCACACTAGACATCCAAAATGTCTGTAAGAGATATCTACAGAGCCCCTGGCGCATCCACGTTTCTCTTAGTCTGCGACAGGGACAGCGTAAGACACTATTCTATATTTTTTTTCTAGAGTTTTCTAGAATTCACTGGCAGTCTATGCCAGCTATGACGCTGAAGCATTGTGCTAGTGTATGTGGTCCTCTGATCTGTCAGTCTGCTGGACAGCAGCAAAGGACAGCAACACTGGCCAGCATACACTTTTTCTGAAAAACAAGCCTGTTGTCACAGTGCCAGCTGCTGTTCGCCATACATTAATTGTACAGCCAAACATGAAGAGGTGCCACTGAGAATTAAATACAGAGCAGCTTAAGTAATGTTCAGATCCAGTATAATAAACAAGTTTTTTTTCTTCGTTTGTTGACAGACTGGTCAGTAAAGCAGGCAGATTGTATATATGTAGTTCTGATAGACAAATAGGTTGTGGAGTTCTCGCTTTTGCTCAGGTCATTTATTGCACCTTGTATACAAGACATAATGGGTCTAATTTCCCTCTTGCACTTTTGTTGAATCCAGGAGTATAAATTGAGAGGAAAATGATGCCATTTATACAAAAATAATTTGAAGATAAGTCTTGGGTTATTCATTAATATTTCCCTATGGATTTATGGGCTACATTTGGCATCATTGGCTTGCTATTGTAAGGCACTGCAGAAAGAGAGGGATATGTTATGATTTCTTATCTGCATAAGAGATCACCCAAATATAATACACTCCATCCATAGGAACCAAAGTGTTTCAGTAATAGGAATACAAAAGTGTTTTTTTAGGGGGCAGCAGAGCAGGATGCAGTGATGCCAGATAACTTTGGCTGAGCGGGGTCCAGCCAAGGCAGCGCAGTTATAGCAGAACGGCAGCGCTGAGTAGCCTGGCGCAGGGTTGCACCGGTACGTGCGCGCTGCGCTTGGGATCCGGGGTAGCAGCTCTGCACAGCACTGTGCTGTGTAAATAAACCAGCTTGCTCAGAGCTGTCTTGGTAATCTCTAAAAGAGCAAATGACCTTTTCACTACAAGGGGCGTGTACATGCACATTCATGGGCTCATGTAGGCCTGATATTAAGCCTAATGTAAACCAAACAAGATTCCTGCTATCCTAAATAATCAGATCCTTACTTATTTCTAGTTGTTATCTGGTTTTCTGCTTTGATGTTAGAAATCTTTGTTGTTTTAACCAAAGCCAACACAGTGCTGTGCCTGGTATCCTTGCCTTGGTGTTTGTAATCAGACTTGGATGGATTTATAATTCTAGAGTGCAGAAAGAATTTGGAAAGGTTTTTTGTGTATAGTTTTGCATAAAAAGCTGAGAATGCACTCTCATGATGCATTTTGTCAGCTGCCAGGAGGGTCCTTATGTCCTGTGTACCTTTTACAGTAACAGAGCTGTGCTGCTTGGGTGTTTCCAAGCTGCCAAAACTGACAGTCTTTTCCTAGCTGTTTTCAGTAAGGTGTGAGCCATAACTCTGCCCATATTTGAAATCTCAAAACAGACATCAGCTCACAGAGCACATATCACAAGTTCTCAGGCATGTACTTCACTTAACAAGGGAACATGCCCTAGCTTCGCCCACCAGGAAGCACAATCTCAGTGCTGATGGGGAAGGCATTCCTGTATTATGGATGCTACCAAACTGTCCTTCTGTTGTTACTGGCATCCTGAGGTGAACACTGAAAATAATGAAACAGGTACAGTAAAAGTGTAATTAACGTAGCGACATAAAGGCTAATAATTTCTGTACACAATGGATCGTGAGTATGAACAGCTAAAAGGGTCCTGACTGAAGGTGTTAATACAGCTTCAGCACTTTTTATTTTCAGTAGCAACAAGCTGTATAAATCTGCAGTTAATGAACTAATCAAATATAACTCTGACATTACTAGGAAATAAAGGCTTACCCCTTTACTCATTGTAATTAACATGTGCCATTTGTTAAAAACACCAGCAGGACTCTTCTTTTTAAGGACAGGAGGAGCAAAACGGTGGCTTGATAGCTAGCCTCAAAGGCATGTTTTCAGGAGTGAAAACTAACACATCTTGACACTGGTGAAGGATATTCCATCAATATTTATGTAAAATCTACTATTAATGCTAGCAATATTGTGCAAATTCTTTTCAAGTACTTTCAGGCTTAGAGAACCTTTAAAAAGATAACACATCGTGTATAGTATGTGTTGTAACACACCTGAAAGACAGGAAATGAAACTCATCTTAGTAAGATAATATATAGTGATTTGTAAGAGAATAACAATAATTTCTGCTACGGGTTTTAGATCTAAGGCTATACCGATTACCAAAAGAGAACAGCAGTTTGAGAAAAGAAATGGGTGAGTAAGTATACTTGGCAAAAAAAGGTGTGTATATAGATTCAAAGATAATTTAAGTAAAAAAGAATGAGCCTTGCTAATTTAAAATATTCCCTCTCACATGAGAACATGATGGGTCAATCATTACTCTGGTGTTTGCTCCACAGGCAGAAATTTTTAATGAACTCCTGTAGCTAATAGGAATTCCTTAGAGTGTTTTGTGAATTGCTATTTCACAAAGTGGCTCTGGCAGGAAGCGTTTGACAAGAAGGATAAACATGGCTGCCTAGCACATCTGTTTATTTGAGCAAATCAGTCCTAGCTCAACTGGCATGTGTCCATAAGGCCAGATAATATCCTTCAGTAAAGTCTTCAGCAAGCAGTGGGATCAAGGATGACACAACTTTAATTAAAAGAGAGTTGCATAGAGAAGTTTGGAGTATTTTTTAAAGTTTTGAAAATATTGTGTAATCCTGCCTGCCAGGTTTGATGTCTGGTTACTCTGTGCTAGTGTCGTGGCTGACCAGGCCTTTCCCAGGTATCACAATAAGCCTTTCTTCACACCCAGCCCTTCCCAATCTCTGTGCTCCTGGACCAAGCCTCTCTGTGGGCTTGGATGGAAGGATAACTACAGGATTCATTTGTGAGTCTACCAATATTTTTAAGGGCTCCCATGACAGCTAAGGATGAACGTCTTGTATCATCTCCGTACGCAGTAAGGATCTTCTGGTCAGCCCTCTGTATGAGGGTGAGATCTCCGACCTGCCTTAAAACGTTGGTGTCACTGCATCTGATCGCTCTGAGGCTTCTACTTGCATGTACATAGTAACAACATCCAGTTGGGGCTGTCACTTTTAGATCTAAGAGGATGAGATAATAATAACCTTTTGCCACTATAACTTTCAATCCATCTGCTTTTCTTCTTTGTCTATGACATAATTTTAGCATTACTTGAATGCATTTTATTTTATGGGTTGGTAATGCGGAATCTTTGGGCTGCATATCAATGCAAATAGAAACGAACTATCTTTAGAGGACTGCCAAAAAAGTGTTATTTAACAATTTACAGCTGACTGCAGAGGATTTTATGGCACTACATAATAATAGCACCAACTATATCAATCAGTAATGCCATATGAGGGGTTGAATGTGCTTTAGAGCTGACTGGACCACATTTCGGAAACCGCCTATAGGGTATTGAGAAATACTGAGGATCCTAAATAATTTTTAACAAGGAAAAGTAGCTGCTGAAACCATTGTAACATAGCTGAGTGTTCAGCTGAGAATTTTTTGAGGGAATTCAGGAGGAAAAGGGGAGACACCAGTGACAACGTCCCAAGCAGAATGCTTTAGAGTTGGTACTAACAAGGCCCTCCCGGTGTCTGTGTGACGTACGTGGAGCAGCTGCTTCTGCTGCAGTTTCACCAGAGAAGGGGCATTTCTTCAAACTGGAAACATTGCACAGAAAGTGAAATGGCTGCTCAAGCATTTGAGCCTGGACGATGCCAAAGGTGTGCAACTTTCTGTATCTGGAAGATGGTAAGACTGTGTTCAGGTGAAATTTGGGTGGTGTGCATCAACAAAAAGGAGGAAATGGTATAAGGATGACAAATGAAATCCATGAAAAGAAGATGACAAATTGGGCTAGACACATCACAGAGGAGGACACAAGAGGCACAAAAAAAGGGACCAAGAATGTGCAAGGAATATGTATTTGGCCTCCTTTCATGCAGTCTGGTACAGCATTTACTGGCTCTGGGTGTCTCAGGCTCAGGATGCAGTAAAAAGTGCGGGACAGAGGCCATTTTTTACAGGTGTCAAGAATTGTTGCTAAATATGATCTATTCTGAGAACAGTGGCAGAACAGTACTCAATTCGGTGTTTTTAAGAATGCTTTTAAATGACTTGGAAATACAGAGAGACCAGCTAATCTTCTAGGTTGCTTTGAAGCCAATTGTATATGAAGAAAAACAGCCTGGAGTGCATGCCAGTCATAAAAAAATATCCAAAAGATAGGAAGCAGAGAAGAGGTGTAAAGCAGAGTTTTATTTGACATCTTAACTAATGATCTGGAAGAAAGAACAGTAGGTTAATTAAATTCATAGATTGGATTATATTACCAGTGACAAGGTGGACAGCAAAATAATATAATAGGACCTACAGAGACTCAAAATTCCTGAAGAGAAAATGACAAAATTCAACTATGCTGGTAGTCTAAAACAGATGCTGAATAAGAAAGTGTACTGGAAAAACAGAAAACTGTGTGACAATTCAAAGCATTTAAGGTCATAAAACCTCAAAATATAATAAGGAAACAAGAACACCTTCTGCCCTACCTCATGTTAATTTTTGGTTACGCATGTTTATGTATTGCAGATTGTAACTTCAGAACCTAACCTAATACTCCCAAGGATGATTGAGTAAAAACAATTTGAAAGTGAACAAAACAAAGCATCATCTTTCTGAAATCAAAAATATTTTTTTTATGACTTAAGAAAAGTAATAATATTTTTATGTATGTATATATTTGTGTAAAAATTTTTATATACAGATTTAATACAAATTACATGTTCTGAGCCTTTTAATACCCATTTCTTTAAAGTTTTCTGTTAGCTAGTAATTAAAGTACCTAGGTAAACAAAAGAACCTTCTAGAGGAACACTTTCTTTCTTTGCTGTTAAGATAACCTGATATAGAATGTTGTTAAAGTCAGGGGTGGAAGTGGTCCATGTCAAAGGAAAACAAAGGAGCAGCTTTGCCCTGAGATGTGTGCTGTACTGCCAACTGCGTTTTCTGTCTGGCTGTAAGAGGCATCCTTCTGGCTAATACCAGCTGCGCTGACTCTATGTTCTGAGCTTACAATTTTTACAATGATTCTACTGACTGTTCTATATGATTTGTTGTGTATACAGTGTGCCACTCCATCGACACAGGAGTAAGTGTATAAATAATTATTTGATTGTTCAAGCGTATAATTTTCTCGACAGCACCTAGAAAGAAGTCCACAGTAGAAAGGCCTTTTCAAAATTCATTTCCATGTAAATTTTATTTTGAAAAAAAACTCCTTATATAAATACTATTCTCTTGAGATCACAGTGTCTGAAGAACTGTGGTCATAAATAAGTGATCATGTGCTATAAGAAGAAAATTCCACTTATTTTTATGTGAAGGAAAACCCAAGAGCTCACATTGGGAAATACTGGGGTTTAGTTTTAAGGGTTTCAGTTGACATGTTTCATCATAAATGAATAAATAAATAAATAAGAATTTGGGAGAAAAGAAAATATGGTAGATTATATCTACGTATTGCAATCTACTCCACATTGAGAGATTCAAAGAGCCTGCAAGGTATATGAAGATTATTCATATTAATGGACTATTTTATTAAGGTGCAGTATGGTCAAAGGCCACAAAATAGCAGCATTCTGTCAGATACACAGTAGTTTATTGAAGTCTGATAATGCTGGAGGGCAAACGATTTTAGCCAAGTTACATTTTATTTGACTGCAGTCATATTAGTATCCATGCTAGGATGTGCTGTACACATTTTCATATACGTTGTTTTGCCAGAGAACACATTATGTTCTGTTTAACAGATATTGCCTTACTGATTTTTTTTTTAACTACTTCTAGGTATGTTGTAATGGGATTCTGCACGACAATAAACCTGGCTTCCAATGCTGTGAGGACAAGTACATTCCATTTATTCTTAATTCACCAGGTGTTTGCTGTGGTGGTCAGATACATGCTGTGCAACCAAAACATCAGTGCTGTGGTGGTTATTACACTAGGGTATTAGTAGGTAAGAGACATCTCCTTTCCACTGCTTCAAAGAAACAAACCAACCAAGTTTATATAGCTGTTAAACCAAGGAGACTGAAAACATAGCAATAAACGAGGGATTTATCAAGATTTCTAGGTGTCGTCAAGGCTTCTGTTCAGTGGCACAAACAATGAGAATTGCACTGACTTTGTCTTCTAAACACAGTTCTGTGTTTATACAAGAAAGGCTTAATTGATGAAACCTGATGATTGGGTCATTTCCCAGAGAACTAATTTATGCCAAACTATACTTAATTGCAGTAAGTGCTGCATAATGGGGAGGGCAGTTCTGCTTAATAGGAACACCATCAGGAAATTTAGTGGTGTGGTTTAGTTCTCTGCTTGACTTGACCCCATGTGATTTTTCCCTAGCCATGTCTTTTGTGGAACAATTTTTAGCATTTGGGGTGGATTTTATGGATTACGTCACTTTTACTTGTTTCTCCATTGTCTACTTTTTGTTTCTACCAAAGTTAGAGATCAAAGTACACATCTCACGTATATTATGTTTGCTGGAAATTTATCCTTTTCTTAAGGATGATCATACTCTAATTCTCAGAACTGCTTGGGAAGTTTGCCAAAACTGTGCTTCTGTCTATTGTCCAGAGTTTGGTTTTCCAGGTTGTTGGTGGGTTTTTGACAGGGAGAGGGGAGGAAAAGGGGGAGGAGAGCCCTTTCAGGGGGCAGCGTTCAGAGCATATATCTCTTTGTAGGCAATTGTCAGGTCAGGAGCTAAAATGCTTCCATTACTCATGAGCTGGCACACATTCCCTAGGCTCAGAAATGCTTGAATTTTTGCCAACACATTCAGCATATCCCAAGTTCTGATCCTTTGAAAAGTAATTCATATATCACAATGTTAGAATGCTTTCCATGATGTCATCAGAAAAATGCTATCACATGGAAGGACCAGAGAAGAGTATTTTGCTGGCCTCATTAATCTCAATGTGCTGAAATGGAGAGATTATACTGTGACCTCTGTCCCCATCCAGTGGTCTATGTTAACTAGCTTAATGTTGTTTACATCAAGGAAGAAAAGCACAGTGAAACAAATTCTTATGTCTGAAAGTAGTTCTTGTTCAGTCAGCAGTCCATAAGCATGAAACGGTAAATGTTTGAACATGTTTTTTCTTTCAAAGTATACTTGCTGCATTCTCTTTTCCCGTACTCTAAAGGGCAGCAACATGAACAATGTTGGTCACTTTTTTCTTTTTTATTTTTATAAATATGCTAATAACCTCAAGCTAAATGTTAATGTGGGTCACTCTTTGATAAGGATAACAATTAACTGGTAAGACTGCTTGGTTGTTTTCAGAGAGAGAACGTTTTTGAGCCCAGCTTGGAATGGATCCCATTTTGAGAGGTTAATGAGAAGGTTACTGATCCTTTGTGTCTTATGTCTAATAGTTTTTTAAAAAAAAACCAGTTTTATTTCCAATAGATGTAAGCTACATTCTGTGTTTTAATACTTTCTCTGTGTAGCAACTAAATTAGATCCCGAGGAATGCAGGAAAATATGATGAAGTATCTAAACAGGTTATATCTATTATACTCTAAAAATTTGTTCTCATCTTTTTCTGTTTATTATTGACTTTATTTGATAAAGTTATTTATACAGGAAACACTCTAAGCATACATATTTCCCAGATGTTGTTTGGCCAGCTTGATAGCTCTAGATGTACTGAAGCACACTGGGCTGAAGGCATGAAGATTACAAATTAGGAAGGCAGGAATCGGTTACCGAAACAGTAGTGCACAAAGAATTGGAAACATCCATCCCAGAACTAAGATGGGAGGAGAAATTCTTAAAGCAGAGTGAAACAAATAATGCTACTACCACCCAGGCACCTCTGTGGCAAGGAATGTAGGGGGAAAGGAAAGCAGTGTTCTCCCTCATCTGTTACTATCTCATTACATGTTTATTTCTGACAAAAACTGTGTTGGGTTTAGGGCTCTTTGTCTGTAATTCTCAATTTTTCAGAGGAAAAGGACTTGAGATATTATTTGCAAGGAGAAAAATGAGTTTTAAAAATCAAAACACGTTTCTTTTATTAAAAATCAGAAATCCAAATACTTTAATCACCTCTATTACCCGTCTTCAATATCAGAAAAAAACCTCCCAAATGACATTTGAGCCACAGAAAACATTACAGCACAGAAAGACAATACAAAAGTGTTCCTTTCAGAACACTGGACCAGATCAAGTGCAGACACTAATGAATGAAAATTATTGCCATATACCATAATTTTTGTATCTTATATAGCAGTATCTACTCCTTTCACAGCACGGTTTAGCCCAGCCCAGCCCACCACCATAGCATCTGGCTCATGGGCAGTCTTATCTTTAGGCCTTTTCTTGCAAAAAGTGGTGCTTTTGCTTAAGTAGCAGCCAAGCCCACTGATTGTGATTTATTGTGTGGTATTTAATTTTTAAAGTGACTTTAATCCTTAAATTCTTTGGGAGATGAAGTCCTGAGTGACACTGGAAAACTCTTCAACCAATGTGAATTAGTCCTTCAAAACAAGTCTAGAATTATTTTGGAGGGAGACATGGAAATTTTTTGCTGAGAATAAGTAGGCTGACTTCTGTTAATCATAGCAAGAACGAACTCTCTTTACTGTGTAGCTGCTTCTACTTAAAGGTTTTCAGCTGTATAATTATTACATTTACAGAAATAATTTTGGTTGCTTTTCTCAGTTTGTCTGTGCCACGCTTGCATTTTGATATCTTACGGAATCTTGGCCCTGAATTCATAAATGCATGTGTGTTTAATTATTACAAATGAACATACTTTTATAGCATTCTAAAGTACCAAGTGATTCCATGCTTGCATGTGGAACGTTTTGTACATGAAGCTGCTAGTGTGTGAACCCAGACTGGTTGCTAGCAGATCATAGAGTCATTTAGGTTGGAAAGGACCTTTAAGATCATCAAGAGCTAAAAATGCATGAAATCTTTAATTGTATTCTTAAATTGACAGGAGAAGTATGTTGCCCTAACGAAGAGCAAAACAGAGTTTCAGTTGGAATTGGCGACTCTTGCTGCCAGGGAATTCCTTTCTCCACATCAGGCGATCAAATCTGCTGTGGTGGATCCCTCCACGACAGTTTCAATCAGCAGTGCTGTGGTGGAGAAGTCATAAGCGCAGACTTAATCTGTTGTGGTGATGAAGAAGAAGGGACTGCACACAGACCTCTCACAGGTAAAGGATAAGTTTTCAAAAAAAAAAGTGTCTTCATCTTTTTAAATCTCGTGGGATACTAACCATTCGGCAGCGACACATTCAGCTTTAAGGTGTGTATGCCAATTTGTTAAAATGATGTTGCACTTTACTCACCTGTTCTGATAGACTGCAGAATGGTGAGCTTTCAATAACCCTTCTTTTTACCTTTGCCCCAAAGCTGCGGAGATAGGAGACAACAGAAAATTCAAAAGGAGTGCATGATCCTTTATTATACCAGTCAGGAAACAGGACCGCTCCCCTTTCAATGAGTAGAGCGGAGGTTAGACTTGGCCACCTTGTGCTCCCATGCATCCCAGTGCAGGGATTTTCCGTTTGCTGTGGGGATGTGGGGTTAGTCACCTAGAAATTGAAGATTATGCTGCTATCTGCTTGGTGGTCTACGTCCTTCACTTGTGCATCTACACAGGGGTAAACCTGCTGCAGTTTAAAATTAACAAAACTCAATCCCCAGCACTAGTCACTTGTTCATCTGGCGTATCCCATCGATCCTTTGCACCCCATAGGAAATTACTCCACCACTCAGAGGTACAACCGGAACCCTACTTCCTCGTAAAGCATTCTGTGACTAGCTGGTGGCAGAGATTGGAGGTGTTATTACAAACCCTCTTCAGGTATTTTCATGTGTCTTTTCTTTCCACAGTTATTAGACAAATTATATACCATCAGCCTTAGGCTTTCCCAGCCTCACAAAAAGACTTCAGAAACAATTGCAGTCTCAAAGGGGAGCCTGGTTTCAAAACACAGAAATAATGAAGGTTTAGTACCCAGTTCTGCTTGGTGTACAGAGATGAGTGATGCAGTGCTTTCACCATATGTGTGCCAGTTTTGAGCCTCTAGTTGTGCAACTAAGGACCTTAATATATAACTCAGAATGCAGACCTGAAGGCTGAACTCCTCCTTCCCAACAAAATGAGCTCTATCTTCAGTTTATTTTTCGTATTCACTGGATCCCTCAGCCACTGTGGTACTAGGAGTACCCTATGTCTGCGTTGACTGTCAGGAAGGGCTAAGGAGAAGAGACATTGCAATGCTTTCTGTGGTTTCTGTGCTGTCCTGCCCTTCCAGTGGTGAGTCATAGCGTGTATGCTGTGAACAGCACCGCTTGCAGGATTTTAGCTCCCCCTCACCGTGATCACTAATTGTGCCTGATCTACAGCATCTATGCAGGGCTCACAACACCAGCTCTGAAAAAGGCCCTCTTGCATAGCCGTGCATTGTGTGGCTCCTACAAGACGGGGCTGGCTCATAAAACATCTCTTTATGTACTTTATTACTTAAACTCTTTTATTTGCCTGCAGGAGCCCTTTAACAAAATCACATTGAATTGACTTTCTCACACCAAATCAAATCTCCCTGGTCCCAGTTCAGTTGTCTTTGTCAATATGTATTTTATAAATGGAGTGAATTAACAGATGCTGTTGGAACAGAACTGCTGGGGTAGCGTTTATGTTTTTACTACTCTCTCTGGGCAGATGAGTTGTGTAGGAGTGTAATACAGGTATCTTGGGATGAAAGTTATGTTCTTCATTTCAGTATATATGTATTCTTAACAGTTTTTTTCCTTAAATATATATATTTAAAAAACCTTTATACCCATCTTTTTAAAATGTGGTTAGCCTATAGCGCTCTATCATTTACACCATTTTTCTTGAGAATGGGTCTGAATGACATTTTTTTGGCTGTTAAAAAAGAAAACAGTGGCTTTTTCATCACTCACAGGTTTTCTGTGAGGACTTTATGCTGCAAGCCAGCATACAGCTGAACACAAATACAGGTTTGAAAGATGAATTAGCACCATAGTTGAAAAGAGAATCATATTCTTTTGCATTAAGCATAGAATAGATTGTGGTTTCTTATCATATCATATACATCATGCTCAATAGGTTTTTGCTTAATTTCTTGGAGTAATTCAGCCTTGCTAAATAATGAAAATGCACAAGCCAGGCACAAGAATCTACCTGTTCCCTATCCCTATTATTATGATTCTAATGGAAAAAATGCTCTCACATAAAAACATAATTTACTTATCATTGGCAAATGGAGACGTAGAATTTTGTAAGAATATGGTAATTGGAAAGCTGATCTCATTGTCTGGAAGGGGAAGAGGTAACATGAGTGGCTTTATGCAAAAGCTGAAATGCTTCTGAAGCTCTGTTTTGCAGTCGGCAATGAATGCTATGGTTTAAAGATATGACAACAATTTAAAGCTTTTGTTTGGGAGTTTTAGTTCCTTGAAAAAAATCAGACAAGAAAAACATGACAACGAAAGGTGCAGGTGTTGTGCACAGCCTTACTGTTGCATGACCAGTTTGTAAGCAGCGTGCTTCTGCAGAATCTAGACCCAGGTTCACACTGAATATTGGTTTAAGGGGATGAATCATAGAACCTTTTCATTTGCCATTCTATACCTTTTTCGGAGAGTCTGTCCTACAAAAAGAGCTGTTTTGTCCATCTCACATTAATCTTTTTGTTACTGTTTGTTTTGCTTAATTTCTATTTTCTTTGGTTTTATTTTTCACCCCGTGTTGGCCTTATTTAGTGGGGTGACCATAGAGACATCTACTGGCAAAGCCTGGCAGTGATGCCATTGCACACACGCGTCCTGAGCCCCACTGCTGCAGTGTGATTATCCAAAGTTGACTATTTCTGGCTATAGAGGATAATGTCAGCTAAAACCACTCTTGGATTTTGTCTTTTGAAAAAACAAACCAAACCAACCAACCAACCAACCAAAAAAAAAGCAGAAATAAAGAAAGAAAATACCAAAAGCTAGTAAAATGCCACTATACTGACTTCCCAGACTCATGAAAGATGATGCTTTGTACTGTTGTGGTTCCTGATCTGTAATAGTTGCAATACCCACATGTAAGCCAAGGATTTTTGGAGTAGTTTGCAATGTACACTGGCTCTGTATTTTGTTGATCCTCTATTCTGGCTCCAAAGGCTAAGCCTTTTAATACTCATTTTTCCCTTTTGAAAGCATTGGTTTTGCAGCTTTACTACATTAGTAATTCATCACTCGGCTATGTTTGTAAATTTTTTCAGTTGCTGGGGATGAACATGAAATAATTGTTGACAGAAATCACTGTTAGCAGGAAGTGTCTTTTCCAGCCCATGGATTTTCTTTTTGCTGTAATGCATTATGTGGCTATGAAACATAAATACATAAAGTATGACACACACATTCCAGTTGATTTACAAACAAATAGTTTGTATTTTGGTATTTTGCTGAATTCAGCAAAAGATTATAGGAATTTCTGGACCCTTAAGCAATTGAAGAAAGTGATTTTTAGAAGGCAAATCATTCCATCAATATTACATGGTCCTATTTTGTTTTTCTTGGAGCATATTTAAAATTGTACATTTGAGGTGTCAAGGTTCAGGAGTCAAGTGCTACATGTGATAAATTAAGCAAAGGTCAGAGGCTATGCAATGCAGTTTCAGAAGATTGTCTACCTCTGCCTTTGCAGCTCATTCATGCTGAAGTGATGCACTATGGGAATTACTACCAAACTCTGCTCTGCAACATCTGCTCTCCCTAAGTGAGTTAGTGCACGTCAGACATCTTTATGTCAGAATATTGCAGTGATGGATGCAGTCTTCAGAAAATGCTGCATAAAAATCTGGTGTGCCGTTCTGGCCATTAAGTGAAATTACTATTTAAATTAATGGCGCTGTCACAGTTTATCTGTGCAAAGAATGAACGCTGATTAGGGTATTAAGTAATTAGCAATTTATCACACTGGAACAAGGTTGATAATAATTAAAGAAGTAATGGTTTACCAAAGAAACTAGAAAGGGAGTCACTTCTTGTTATGTGAGTGAAATCTTGGCTGAAAAATTTAATTCAGTTAAACAAAGATGAGGTTCGCAGTGAAAGAATATAGCCTTGTTTGTTTCAGTAGAAAAGCAGTTCATTATCAAAATTTTAGTTTGCCTGTCAAAAGTCCCTTGGGGCTGTCTGAGTTGCTTATTAGTATTGAATTGAGTCATTTTCTGCATTAATTCTCTACTTAAAATTGGTAGAATCCTAGAACAATTTGGAAAAAGGGTGTGAACAGGAGGAAATATTTACCTCTTGGAGAGCTGGTGATCACAGTTTGATTGCTGTGAATAGAACCAGCCCTGAAAACGGGTAAAGTATGCAAGTAACGTCATTTGTAGTCATTCTGGTGATTGGAATGAAATGCTCTGAGTGCTTTAGCGGGATCGTACCCTTAAAGAGTAATTTTCAGTATGTATGACTTCCTAAGAGAGATTTGCTGCAATAAATGGCAGTGAGAAAAGTAGCCCCTTCTGCATGTGTTTTAAATGCCTACATACTACAGAAATTATGTCAGGTACAAATTACTTTGTAAGTGTAGAAAGTATATCACAGCCCTGGTTTTGTGTGTATCTTTCTAGATGAATTAGTAATAACATTTATTTCATTGTCAGTTATAAAGGTGTTTGTAGCATTTGGTTCAGAGTTAAAATTTACCCCTTTCTTTAAATGGTGTGAGGCTCAACACGAGTATTTTTCAGTTGCAGAATAATTCGTGTGTATATATGGACAATTACACTGGTTATGATGAGCTTTTAATTTTAAAATAAAATAATTTGAAATAGAAGAAAGACAGTGGAATTAATTTTGGCAGCTTATCAAATCCACTATAGAAATGCATGTTATATTTAGATATTAACTTCCTAAAGAGTAATTCTCTGTGTTAGATGACTGAAGCATCACTGTGGGTATTTGGCAAGTCACCCCTTTAGCTTTACGTACCTAATATGAACCCCCACTTTAAAAACGTAATGTGAAACATTCTGGAATACTAAGATGCAGTTTTGGAAGACTGCCCATGTGAGGGGGCCATGAATGAGACCTGACTGGAGAGTACACGGAGCAGCTTTCTCAATTTCTACATTCTACAGGAAATTTTCATCAACAGTCTGGCTTCGACCTGCTATGCACGGTACCTTGGTATGGTATTTCATAGCAAAGGTTCTTACAAAGTTCAGCAGTGGTGTAGGTTGGTTCTAAGGGATCTCTGTTTATTCCTCTAATTCTTGATTATTTTCAATAGGTCTGGAAGTCAGGACACTTACTTCAGTCACCTCATGTTCGAATTTAATCTCACTTTAGCTAAATCTGGGAAATTCCAGATGCTGGTGGTTTTATGCCAAGCTAGATTGCATTCTGAGCTTTCTCCTTTCTTACCTATTTATTTATTTACTTACATTTCATATTCAGATATTTTTGTTTGTTTGTTCCTTTCAGGGATGTTCTGTTGTGGGCAGGAATACGTGAATGAGTCAGATACCATATGCTGCTCAGGTTCCAGTGGTGAGTCCCTAGCACATGTTAGAAAGAATGACCAAGTGCCAGTAAAATGCTGTGAGACTGAACTTATTCCAAGGAGCGAAGAATGCTGTAATGGAGTTGGATATAATCCTTTGAAATATGTTTGCTCTGACAAGATTTCAGCTGGAATGATGATGAAGGTAATTGATAGAAAATCTCTCGGTAGCTCTGATTTGACGATGGAAAGAGAAATACACTGTTCATAACTATTTTTCTAAAATAGGAATATAAAAACTCTTGTGTGCATTATTCATTTTCACATTACATCCATATTAATACCGAATGAGTTCACCATGATTGATGTTATTGCAATGAATTCTAAAGGAATTAATAATGATTAGCTGCCTCTGTGAAGTGTTGCCCAGCACTTCAGATTAGTACGGTGGCTAAAAGCTGGCATACTAACAAGACTGACATGTATAGCCAGTTCCTGTTCTGTGACCACTGTTCCTGGTGATGTTCCTTAAGTGGAAATTAAAATTAAAGTGGCCAGTTCTGAAGTATAAAAATGCTATTACATTTCAATTTAGGCAGGCAGTGTGACATAGATTCCCCAACTTCCTAAAGAAAATATAAATAAAAATAAAGCAATTGATATTTTCTTGATGGACTTAAACCTCATCCTGCAGAAAACCACTGGTAATCCTGGCATAAATTTCAGCGGTACTAGGATAGGTCCCTGTATAACTTTTAGCAACAATGAGGGTATTATATTTTTAGTGCCTTTTGTGCCTACTGAATTATATAGTTTTAATTTCATTCTGTTTTAATGTAAGAGTAAACCAAGCACCATAAAGGCTAATTCCGTATTTTCTAAGAGTGGCCAGTATCAGCAAGAGATGATGTGGCCAAACTTTCAAAGCTGCAAATTCTTGCAACTCCGGTTGAATTCAATATAAATCTTCAAGAATTAGCATCTTGGTGTTATATGTAAGCTGTAAAAATATTGTCAGCTGTTATTGCGATTTTTGTTTAAGAACATGAACATTTCAGAGGATGGTAATCCTGGTTTTATATACATATATTCTTTTATATAAATGTATATTTATATTTCAAGAGAGGGAGAAAGTACATGAGAGAGAAAGAGGATTGGATATTGTCCATTCTACAATATGGAAATCATGTAGATATTGTGGCATTGTGGAATCACCAAAGTAAAAACAGACCCCATCCTGCCACATACAGGTGTTCCTGTATCCTTTGCATTCATCTGCTAAGTTAATACAGAAATATTTCTTCCGTCTTCTCCTTTTCATGTCAAGGTTTTCATGTAATTTCATTTTCAGGCTGAATAATTTTCTCCTAGAGAAAACCCAAGTTTTGTGATGAGTCAGCTACAGTTCCTCAATGCATTGTATTGGTTCCTACAAGGCAAAAAATGGCTGTGAATAGGTTAATGAATTCTGGTAGATAACATGCTAGATCTATGCCTTGGGTATAATGTGTAAACAAAGGAAGCACTTTGTATTTCATTTACCTGCGGTAAAAAAGAGATAGCAGTACTAGCTTTCTGTTATGTACAGATTTACTAACATTAAAAGCACTGATATTCTGCGACATATTCTGGAGCTACTTTTTCTGTAAATACAATCCATCTATATCCTACATCCTATATTGATATCTATCACACTGTAATGTTTGTGAAAGTGCCAGGTTTGGGAAATTAAATTCACTGAAGTTCGTAATCAGCTAATAAACTAATTTCAGAGGATGAATTATGGAAGCATTAGATATAATGTTTGTTTTCCCTTCTAAGGTTTGTAGCCTGATGGACAGAAATATTTGTAGCAAATATTGCAGTACATTTCTTCCTGCAACAACCTATATTTTATGAGAATTATTGCTCTCTAGCTTATGGTTTGGCAAAAATATTATTTCATGAATTTTAATAGAAACTTGTGGAAGTTCAGTGTATATTTCTGTTTCTGTGAATTGTTCTTTATGGGTTAAACCTTACATCTGCGTCAACATTTGCAGAGGTCCTCTTATTGCAGTCAAACTGCTGTTCAGGAGTGATGTGATAGAGGACACGATTTATGTAGCCCATGGATAAGAG
Organism: Falco peregrinus; assembly: GCF_023634155.1. Classification (NCBI taxonomy): domain Eukaryota; kingdom Metazoa; phylum Chordata; class Aves; order Falconiformes; family Falconidae; genus Falco; species Falco peregrinus. The sequence goes on along the minus strand of NC_073731.1, from coordinate 23,602,814 downwards.
CTCTCAGCCTTGAAAGCTGCCAAGGAATTGCGCAGAGCCCTCTGGTGTACTTGGCAAGCTGCGTGGGGCTGGGAATCTGCTACTGATTTGCCCCGGGGTATTGGTCTTTGCCAGAGCAGAATGTTCAAATTCTCAGGTAAAATCCCATTCTCATTTGATTCAAGACTCGTCTGTTTTCAAAACCCCAGCCATCTGGGCTTCCAGTGGTTAAAATTTGTGACTTTTTCATCCAAGGACCCTAACAACAACAAAAAAATATCTGTTTCTTTTAGAAAGGATTATAAAAGCATTAATGATCAAAGACGGCAGACAGGCCAAAGGCTGAAAGGATCTCCCATCGGCTAGAAATACCAATTTATTCAATGTGATTGCCTGATTTGTATGTTGCATAAAGAAAAAGAAATACTAATGGAAGTATTTGTAAAGAAAGGAAGATGTGGTAAAATTATTAAAAATGAATATGTATTCCTTAGGTACAAGAAGAATGCAAGGCGAATGTCCTTTGCCCTTTGTCTATGGTGGCAACAGCACATTGTGGAAAGTGTGACTTTGATCCTAGGGAGAATATCTGTGCATGGATAAAAGGTTCACAGAGTGCTACAGAAAAGGAGATAAAAGAACATGTGTGTCCAGCTGAAGAGGAGACTGTCTACACGGGAAGTCCAAAGCGGTATTCATTTACCGGTAAGGAAAAGTGACATATCAGATTAGTGATTTGCTGATGTATTTGATTCACTCTGGAGAAAAAGATGTCCTGGATGATATCATGTATTCTAATTAAATGTAAAGCAATTGTAGTGAAGTACCATTGTTTAAGAAGTAATCTGTGAATCAAGACCGAATCTTCAAAGAAATGAAATGAGTAGCAAGAAGTTCAGTGAATGCATAAGGCCTAAACTTGCTTTCGCAGAAGTTGATAGAATTATTGATATATCAGAAAATGTCCCAGACTAAAAGAACTTCCGTATCTAGTTGTCTTTAAACACAGAAATAGTCCCATAGGCACAGGAAAAAAACGTAAAACATTGTTTTGTATTTTCGTAAGACTGAGATGATCCATACGTAACTTTTTTTTTTTTTCTAGACCTGAACCTTGAACCTTTTATCACATATGAGTACAGGGTGGCTGCTTGGAATAGCTATGGAAGAGGCTTCAGTGAAATTAGCAGAGCTATCACTAAGCAAGATGTGCCACAGGGTGTGCGTCCACCAAAATGGGCCAAAGTGGATAATCGGGAAGATATGATACTTCTGAACTGGGAGGAACCACTTCAACCAAATGGTATTCACATATGTTAAAAGAAGAGTATGTTCAATCATTCAACTGACAGTCTTCCAAAAACCAAAACATTTCCTAATTGATCACTGACACTGAAATATAGGTATTCTTAAACTCTGCGAGAAGAATTTTCTCTAGGTCGATATAGTTTTCTTTCCAATTAAAAGTAGTCTAACTTCACAGAAGACAATTTAGTATGTCTCTAAGAAGTGCCCAGAAGCCTCTTTTGAGAACAGTTGTAATAATAAGCGGCAAATTTGATCAGAAAAATCAAAGTCATGTTACAAAGTATTTGGGGATTTGGAGGTGGGGGTGGTGATGCTCATGTTTCTTTCAGGAAATCTTGCTTATGATCTTCAAACAGTGAGAAAACTTGGAAGAACTCGCTTAATAAAAATTGAGATCTACTAGAAAGTTGATGTGGAGGCTGAGGAAAGTAGCTGGTAATTGACATTAGCAATTTACGCAGGATGATTGTCTGTTGCAGTGGTCACCTGGAGATTTCATGTAATATTTCCCATGTGCAGAGTAGCTTATTATGGTATACCATCACACAGGATTTCTCAGCTAGTAAAAGAGTAAACTTCCTTTCTGCAACAGGTCTTATTATTCACTATATCATTCTCCGAAATGGAATTGAGCATTTTAGAGGAACAGAAATGAGCTTCACAGACACGAGTGGTGTCCGGCCATACCAAGAATATTCCTACCAGCTGCGAGCCTGCACTGTTGCTGGATGCACAGACAGCAGCAAGGTTAGTGAACTGGTCTTTATGGAACTGGTGCCAGAAATTTATCAGCCAGTGTGGTAACATAAAAATGCTTTTGGAAAGGTGTAATTTGAAGACATGTTGATTATTGAGTGAGTAAGTGAAAAACATCAATAATCTTATTTGGATTCAACTACCAGCGGGTGATTATTTGGAACACAAAGGTTGGTACAAGCAAGAGGAAGAAGAAAGCAGTATCTCAGTCTTGGCAAAGCTGAAATTGCACTGTAGGAACTGATATTTGTTAAAAAGAAAGCTGTACGTGATAGAATAGAGTAAGGAATATTAAAATGCACTTTCTCTAAGCCTTGAAATTAAATCTTTGCTTCTCACTAGGAGGTCTGTAGCCTCTTCTTCCTTGGTGTTTTAGTTTATCTGCTTTAGCTCTAGTCTATCAATTTGTTCAACAACCTTCTTATTCTGAGCCTCCTTCCACTATATTACCCTTCACTGGCTTTCCATGTCTGCACCTGCTTCAGGCTTTACACTTGCTTTGTGTACAACCTGCCTCTGCTTCAGTTTTAAGCAAACAGAATCGCTTCCCTCCCTTTGCCACTGCTTCATTGTCTTTCGTATTGCTTTGAAGCACAGATGTCTTTTACTAGCACTACTATTTAACCAGCTAGTTTCTATTCTGCAAAGTACCTGCCTTATTCAACATTTGGAAAAACTATTTCTTAAGTGACCTCTTTTTCACAGTAATATCCTTGCCTTTAAGAAAATGAATGTCTAGAACTGCAAGCGTAAGATCTGTGGGCCAGAGGTGGGAAATAATGATTGTGCTTTGTAATTAAAGTATCTGTGGGATTTAAAAGTTGGATTTTTTTTCCAGGGCTTTAACTGTTTTTCTTATTAGCACAAATCTAAGTCAGAACTATAAGAAAAGAAACACTGATGCAGAGGAATGGACATCGGTGCATAGTCCTCTACCTGCACACACAGCTGTGGTCTGGAAGCTACGTAGGCACAGTTGCTGCAACCCTTGGTCTGAGCTAATAAATTCTGCTTATTTCACTGGCCTGTAATTAAGGAGTTTACTGTTGCAAACACTGAAGTCTGCAAGTAGGGACTGATTCCACCAAATGCACTAAGACAATATATTATAGAGGGCACATTTTATATTTACAGCATAATATAAATACTTTATGGTGGTAATAACAGAAAAAGAAAAGTGGTTCTCAAAAAGAAAAAGGTCTGACTCACTTATTAAACCAGTGTAATTTCGAAATGTCTCTGTAGGAGATGGTAGAGATGTGTCAATAGAAAATTGGCTTTTTCCCTTTTCTTCTTTTTTAGTGGAAAGAGCTTAACAAGTGCAAAGTAATTCTAGCTTTAAAAATCTTTGGTTTCCTTACAAAAATATGGAGTTGCAAATAACTACAATAGAGTTCAGATTGCATGGGATATATGGAGGCTTAGCCCCATGTTTACGGGTGCTTAAAATATATGAAATCAGGCAGTTAAAATGCAGAGACACTGACAAACCATATGGAAGAGAGTTATCAAGAGTTTTCAAGCAATACAGTTTTTGTTGTTTCACCCTGTGTAGCTAAAACATGGTGAACCTGTTGTGATAAATTGTAGACATAGACTTATGTAATGTATTCAAGGTCAGATTTCATTGTGAAAAAGGAGGAAAAAAGTAACTAGTTCTGCAGACCCTTGGTAATGATATGCCAGCACAAACAACATTTTAAAACAAAAGTGACATTCTCATTGATCATGGTATCTAGTGTACTATTACATTAAATTGCTGTTTAATTCATATGTCTTCAGGTAGTTGCAGTCACTGTCCAAGGAGTCCCAGAGAGCGTTCAGCCACCAGAAGTCAGTGCTTTGAACTCAACAGCATTACATTTAAGCTGGATTGCACCCAAGAAACCAAATGGTGTCATCAGAGAGTACCAGATCAGTCAAGTAGGGAAAGGACTTATATACACGGATGCTGGAAGCAGAATGCAGCACACAGTATCAGGTAAGGAGGTAGAGCTCTCTGAGAGGCTAATGTCCTGTCCTTAAGACAGACGACAGTATTAATATATTAAAAATGCTACTTGTCAGTAACTTTTAAATCCCCAGTACTGCACACTTTAGAATGCTTTATCATACTTTACGTATCTTGAATCCACTTTTTTCAATCTCTTATTTCTGGCTGCTGTTTGTTAAAATATTAATAGATTTAATTTCAAAATTTTAAAATAAATCTGTCCAGCTCAATTCAAGATGCAGGCATTGTGGTGTTCTCGAGGTCCCAGATATTCTGTGTAGGCTTGCCATCCCTTCTGTGTATCTGAAAGAAGCTTTAGTCAAGGGATTTTGGGGGGAGGTTTGACTCGGACCACAAGTGTATTATTTTCACATATTCAATTTTTTGTTATATTTGAATGTTACACTGAAGCAAAGTTATTCTTAGACATGTTTCTGTTGAACACAAGACGGGAACATAAGCATTCTGGGGTATCTTTTTTCACTCTTTGGCCTCAGGTTGCTTATCAAATTCTTATATCTATGATTTTTAGGAACTCATCAATACGGGGTTTTTTTCTTCTTTTTTTCCATCTGAGTAGGAAAGGTAGAGATTCATGTGTTATACACACACCATATGATAGCAACCTAAGGAGTAGAAGCTGACTTAAAGCACATAAAACCTGTACAGTATATATGGCAAAGCACGAGTCCTGAGTCAGAGTGGTTCCCTTAAAAGAGTGTCCTTGCTGTAGTCACTCACAGAGGAGTAAAGGATTGCTCTTTCTCTTTGACAGTATCATGCTCAAGTGTGAAATTAATCAACTGTGTATTATGCCTGTCTCCATATCCAGTGCTTCTGGACATGAGATATTACTAGAGTGTGCCAGTTGGTGGTATGTGTTTTAGAATTGCTGGCGTAATTTTATACTGTAAAGAACACCTACCAACAAGGAATGGTTTCTCAAACCCATTGAAAAATACTCATGCTCCTACTTCCTTCCCAGAAGGCAGTTATTTTAATGCAAACAGTACTGGTTCTCTTACCAGTTGGAAGGGAAAGAAAATGAAATTCCCTTCAGAGAAACAAGGATCTTTTTTCCTTTAGTGTACCTGTTCCATTCAGTAGCTGTACAATGCTGCCGTGTTAAGGCAGCAGTGAAATAAGTGATTGCTCCTCCTGACAGTCACAATCAAATCTTGTGCTGTTTTCTGCAGGAGCATCCTTGGGTAATAATGTGGAATTCGTGGCAGCGATTTAGCAATATGGATAATTATTGCTTTCTAAATTAAAAGAATAAGATAAAAAAATCAATTTATTTATACGTAATCCAAATGTTTGAACTGTTGTCTTATTTGCCATGGATGTTTTGTTTTTCCCCATCTTCCTTTTTTTACTTTTTTTTATTTCCCCAAAAAACCTGTCTGCTTTTCCCTGAGCAACAGTTGAACATTAATGAAGCTGTCGCATTAGTATTTCTTGAGACTTTGAATCTAGGGTCTTGCACATAACAGACGAGAAGGCTAGCACCTTGCCACTGCACCATTGTCTTGGTGCTTATTTTTAATTACATCAAAGCTTTGGAAACATGATCCCACAAATGTTTTGTGGGAATAGTGGTGAATGTGCTCATCATGTGAAATCCATAAATTGCTTATAATCCTCTCAAGATGTTAAAAAAAGCATTAAGTAATTGAAGACAGGAAGTCCTCAGTTAATTATTTAGAGGTGTTATCAATGCTTTAAGCAAACTGAAGCATTTTCTGCTATCTCACTGAGTTGAATGCCACTGGGACCTAGGGGCAGCAGCCATCATCTTCTCATATTCTCTAATGCAAACAGCACATGGCAGCTTGTCAATAAAAGACCTTTTTATATCATTTATTACTGAACACTTCCACTACCCTGTACAGAACAATTTGGATGACAGTTATGGCATTGTTTCACTTTGTGTTACTACTACTTTACAAATGGGCCTGCTAATGGTTTGCATGAGGGGCCAGGAAGAGGGTAAGACTGAAGAAAATAATTAGGGGAATTGTAAAAGAAAGCTAAGAGTGCCCTCTTCAGCAGCAGCAGCAGGTGGGTTTATCACAAAGGTTCTTCTCAGGTCCCCCTTTTAATTACACTGAATATAATATTCCGAGTAAGAGGTTTTATTGAGAATTTGTAGGAGCAATCGTCTTTAGGTAAAAGTCAAGGAAGATCATTGATGCTTTTTTTTTTTTTTTTAGTAAAAGAAACAATATTAATAAATACTTTATGACTGAACCATTTGGAATTCTTTCATCCTAACATATTCTCCGTTTCAGGGGAGTGAAAACCGAAGAGATACAGGAATGTTGTCACTGGTCAACTCTGTCTCCATGCAGCACTGAATCATTAGTAATATTTATCTAGAAGAAATTCTTTGGGGTGGAGGGGTTGTGTGAGGCTGTGGTCAGCAATCTGACATCCTCCTGTGTAAAATTCCCATGGCAGGGCCCAGGAGCATTATCCTGGGAGCTAATTACTGACCTTGCTGGAGCCATACCCGCAAATGGAGACAAACAGAAACAGAAAGAATTGATTTGGCTAATAGAACAATGCATTCTTAAAAAACCACTTGTTTACAGCCTTTTGACAAATGGCAAATGCTGCAATAACAAAATAGACTGCTAAGTTAAAAAAAAATTAAAAATTAAAAAAAACCCCACAATAATAGACCGAAAAAGAAAAGAAGTATCCTCTAGAGAACAATCAAGTAGAGAAATTGGAAAAGCAAAATGCTGCTTATGTTTCAAGATTATCTTACTTGTTATTTTTATTATTAATCACATACATAGATTTGCACAGAGCTTTCCAAAGCATGCATAAGACAAGGAGTTTAATGCAAAGCTTTAATAATCTAGGTAAAAATCTGCTGTGACTGCTCCATGTATGACTAGAGGTTTCAGGTATCAGAATTTCACCAATAAATTTAGTGAAACCATGTGCTCCTTTTTTAATGCTCATTTTTCTCTTTAAAGTGTAGTTGTAAATGAGTATTGCTTTATTATGCATGTTTCCTTTAAAACTGAACATGACTCCCTTTAGGGGAATTCAAGTAATTTGTTGCCACAGTAATCTTTTCTATCCTGAAATGTTAAATACTTGGCTTTCCTCCATGCCTTTGCCTCTCTCTAGCCTGCAACTGTCATTTTCTCCCTTCTTACTTTTATACACACTGTTCAGACCGTACAACTCCCTGACACGAGGCTGTGGGCAGGTGTGGGTCGGTCTCTTCTCCCAAGTAACAAGCAACGGGACAAATGGAGATGGCCTCAAGTTGTGCCAGGGGAGGCTTAGATTGGATATTAGGAAGCATTGAAACAGGCTGCCCAGGGAGGTGGTGGAGTCACCATCCCCAGGGGCATTTAGAAGATGTGTAGATGTTGCACTTAGGGACATGGTTTAATGGTGGACTTGGCAGTACTAGATTAATGGTGGGACTCTGTGATCTTAAAGGTCTTTTCCAACTTAAATGATTCTATAATTTGGTTACAGCCAGGGCCGTCCCTCTGAGTCGTCTCTTTCTTTTCTCTCCTTCATGTCTTGTTCAATTCATTAAGCAGCCTGCATGTCTTCCATTCAGTGTTTTACCTTTCTAAATAATTGTTGCTTATTCTTTCTCTCTATTTTTCTAATATATTTTAATTAAAATGTCTTCATACTGGCTATAAGCAAGGATTTGTTTACAAACAAAGATCTTGCCTGGACTTCTTTTCTTGTCACAGAATTGCATTGTAATTGGAGTAATTACAGCTAGGTGCATGAGCTACATCAAAACTACGTGATTAAGGTCACAAAGCCACACACTTAAAAATTGACTTGTATAATATGTATGAATTGACCTGTATAATCCTAATTCAGCCTCTTTCACACAAGCAGTCTGCATTACACGGTAGTGTAGTCATGCATTTGTACGTAGGGTTACTGCCTCATTCAGGCTACAAGCTATGCAGGGGAAGAGTAAAATGGATAAAAAAGAAAAAGAAGAGGCTCCTGTATGTAGGATTGATGCCTCAGCTTCTGCTCTCAGCTTTTTCTGTGTTTGGTAGGTGTATTCCTTCTCAAAATCTCAGCGTAGATGGGCCTATTTCCACTCCGCATGTGCCCAGAGCTAAATTTCCTTTCTGCTCAGCAGAAGCCAGGGGGGCACAAGCCCAAAGTTTTGTGTGAATGCAGAGCACAGCGAGGGAGGCGAGAAGGATGGTGCCAAGCCAGAGAGCTAAAATGTGGGTTGCTGAGGGGCTGGCAGCATCGCCCACCGAAGGGAAGGAAGAAGGGGCAGCATCCCGGGAGATGGGCCGCTGGCAGCACGCAGGGTGGCCTCGCTGCTGCAGCACGCTCCCACGTCAGCTCCCTGCCACTGCTGCCAGCCTCTCCTGGACTTCCCCCAGCCCTGCTCGCAGGCCTGGGACCCCAGCCCAGCCCGGGACCTCAGCCCGGGACCCTGTCCCGGTCCAGCCTGCTGCCCTCAGTCCCTGCTCGCAGCTGTGAGGAGAGACCGTCACATCAAGGCAGCTGGCTTCTGTTGTCCCGGGCTTTCACAGCAGCTCAGGCTGCAGTACTGAGGAATGCACATCGCAAGCTTTCACAGCTTGACACAACCATGTCTTCATTTTCCTGGCACCCCACCTGAGACCTGAGGCCTGAATTTTGTCCAGCTGAAGGCACCAGTTATGCTTAGATATATAAAGTTTTCCCTAACACCAGGTCCTCTGGCAGCCAGGTCCCCACCATCCTAAATGGCCTCCTGGCAAGTCCAAGGAGATTTTAGTTTCTCTCAGTCTTTTTGAACCAGCATCCTGTTTCTGAGAGAGATAAATCTATCTTTCTTATATATATTATTATTCTGGTACTGTATTAAGCCATTTGCAATGCTGAGATGATTGGTGTTAGTAAAGCAACTGTATGCTCTAGGGGTGGACACCACAAAAAAATCTGTGTACAGTTGGGCAGACCAGAGACCACACGTTGGGGGGAATTTTGGATAGGACTGTGCCACAGAGCCTCTATGCAGAAGGTGTGATCTGTATCCTACAATGTCCTAATGCTGGGATTTCCTAGTTTATGAGTGTTCAGTTTTGCAATCTTAGCATTTTCAGAGCTTTTGTGTATAATTTGCTGCTTGTTGTTGTGCTGTTTGATCCCTTTACATTCAGGAACCTTGTTTTAACGTGTTACGAGATGTTAACAAGAGGGTCCTTGAAAGCATGTGAGGGAAAGGTTTTCAGTGTCTGACAGTAACATTTTTAAGATCAACTTTAAGAAATACCCAAACAAGTAGTTTAGCAAAGACCCTGTAACCTGCGCTGGACCATGCTCTGTGAGAAGTCTGATCAGCAGTTAAAGCTGAACTCTGAGATGTTCCAAAATAGGCTTGCAGACATCTGCATCTTTAATGATTTAACTGTAAGAAGCCTTTAATAGGTGTGCAGAAATGGCTATTTTAAAAGCTTCGTTTCTTAGCAAAATTTTAGATGCAATTTCATGAGGAGCCCTAAAGTCAAACTCTTAAGCTGCAGACACCTTGATGTCAAATCTGAAGTCATTGACACACAGCACAAGGATGTTTGAAATTTTCCAAGGAAAGGTCAATGTATTCTCTTTTAGTCTCATTCAAGGAAGTCCAGCATAGAAAGTTTGAGCTGAAAAAAGTTCTTAAAATATTACAAGTAACTAAAATTAATATGCTGTAATGGGGAGGGCTTGGTTGTCAGTCCTGCTTCTAACTGCTTGTAGCATTTATAGTAAATTTTGTAACAAATACGGTAAAATAGGAGTAAAAAATGAACAAATAGAAGTTGGGAAGGGGGCAGGAAGAGAGTATCTTTGGACTTGTCTGCAATATAGTAGAAAATTTCATGTTCAAGTTAAGAGTATTTTATCTTTTCTTATTGTTGCAAATATGTTTGTAATAAATTTTCAAAACATTACAGGCTCTTCAGCTTTTCAAGTCCAAAGCTCTAAGGAGTGACACTTTTAAGTGCTTATTTGTTGGAAAACTTTGGACTTCTGTGGTCATTACCAGTGATGGAGATTCTATCTGTGTCAAGAACGTTTAGGCGCTTTCCAGTTAATTTTTAACCATTCTGTACAGGCAGAAACATAGGTTAAAAAACCCAATGAAACAACAAAAAAAACCCCAAAAACAAAACAAAAGCTTGGAGACTGGGTAAATTTTCAACAGTAATCTGGGCTGAGATCTGCACTGTTATTACTACACTGCAAGTGCCATCTAAGTTAATTGCTTTGACGCTAATTCAGGTATGTCTATACGAGGGGCTTCCATAGATCCATTGCAGCATAGATATGCATTCAATCTAAATTGATTTGACAGTTCTTTTAAACTAATAGAGGATATATGTCTAAAATAGCAAGAATTCACCATTTTAATATTATTCAGATGTAAAATCAAAATAGCGCATATGCCAAAAATATAAAAAAGTTAACTGTAAGTCCAGTAACTCTCTATGTAGTGATACAATTCATGGGGTGCCTGATGTCAGCGTTTTGGTCTAACCTCTGTTTGCTCTTTCTAGGTCTGCAGCCGTACAGTAATTACAGCTTCATACTTACTGCATGCACATCTGCTGGATGTGCTTCTAGCCAACCACATTCAGGTCAAACTTTACAAGCTGCTCCTCATGGTAAGGGAAAAAGACATTTTTATAGAACAGCAAAGGGATAGTCATATGGGCTTGTATTTTCTGATGGTTGAACAAGGTGCAAAACTCCACTGTCATCCATCAAGCTATCATGTATAAATTCATACAAGAGAATCTGTCTCTTTTGGAATATTTGTATCTTAATGCACACTTTATACTGACTGCCTGGCACTGCATTTCTGCTTTCTTTTTGCGACAATTTCCCCAAGTTCGTCTTTAAGTTAGCAAGGTTAGGATTAGTTAGTGGATGTGTATTTTTTTAAAGCACAAATAAATATGCAGAGACAACTGGGCGTATAAAGGCTGAAGCCTTTGGTCTTGTTCTCCATTAATCTCTACCTTGTCCAGTTGGTTGCGTCTGATATGGGATAAATACAGAAAGTGTGTTAAATTCTGTCATTCTCTCTGGCAATGTTTTACGCTTTCATTACACTGCTGAAAGCAACAGCTCAAACTGTGGGAAAGGAAAAAAATCACCTTTGTGTTTCTCTCATAAAATTAAATTAGTGTCATTGTGATGTTAATAGGGGTATGGCCAAAACCTCATCATATCACAGTCAGCTCAACAGAAGTGGAAATCTACTGGAATGAACCAAAGAAACCCAATGGACTCATTACTCAGTATCGATTACTTCGTGATGGAGAACAGATTTTTCTGGGTGGCAGTACAGACCAAAATTTCACAGATGTTAACCTGCAGCCTAACACTAGGTAAGGCATGTTAAAGAGCTCTGGTAATATGTGAAAGGTGTTCAAAAATATAAGTACATGTGTTTGTGAAATGTACAAAATGTAAGTTGCTTCTTTAAAAAAAGAAAAATCTCTTACAAAATTACTTAATTACTGAAAAATCAGTAGAGTGGAGGCTTCCAAATGTTGGGAACCCTCAGTCAAAGGACTTCTCTTTTTTTTTTTTTTTTTTTTTTTTTCCTTTTCTGAGAATAGGTCATTCTGATTCAAAGAGAAGGAAGCTTTTTTTTTTTTTTTCCTTGGGTGATTGTTGGTAGCTCATTGGTTGTTTTTTCCCCTCATGGAATATATTTAGAAAAATGTAAGTCTTCATATGGCAGACAGCACTGCACATGTTTTATAATGTTTTTGTGAATATTGACCATACAGGCTCAAAAGTAGAAGTTGCTGGTATTTTTAGAGAGGCCATTCTGAAATTGGTTTTGACGCTTTGAGTCAGTACTTCTCTCTCATGTATGCTTTTGTGAATTTTAGTATTAAAATTATGATGATGATGACTTACTTTTCTCACAATAAGAAAAATTAAAGGTGAAAATCTTCAGTAATGCAATATTTGTATATGCTTTGTATAGTCTATTCACTTTAAATTATAGAAAATGGAAATGTTCTATTACTGATATGCCTAAAGCTTCTAACCGTAGTGTCTGCTGATCTTTTTTTGTTTGCGCAGATATGTTTACCAGCTGGAAGCCAGCACTTGGGGCGGCAGCAACACTAGTGATAAATATATTATACAAACACCAGTAGGAACACCAGAGAAAATTCATGTCCCATATAATGTCACAGTAATTGATGCATATTCTATATTTCTAGCTTGGGATGTGCCAGGTAAAAATGTATTTCTATGTAGTACTTTGTAGCAAAATGAAAGGATGGAAAAATTAGTATGTTCAGGCAGGCAGCTGAATCATTTTGAAATTTTTATTCTTCGTATTTGGTTTTAGTGTTTGTGTGATTTAAATAACCAGGGTCTAAAGCTGCTGTTTCCTAGAGACGTATTATTTTAATAATATTGACCTATATACTTGATGTGGGTTTTGTGAGGATTAGCTGATCAAAAATCCGTATGTTAATTTGATCTTGTAAACTATTATTGAGTGCATGTATTAAGGGAAAAAAAAACCAACAAAACAATTACACAAGTTTTCCCTTCTGTTAAGACTAACCTGAGTTATTGACAGGGAAACCTGCCAACCTGTTGGGTTGGTGAAGTCTTGATAGCTATTCCAGCAATTAAAATGTCTAGTTGTCCTGCGGGTATGTAATGTTGAGCTCCTTTAACAAAAAGTGTAAGAGTGTGACACAGAGATCCTGTGCTAGCCGTGACCTGACTGAGCACATTTTATTTGCCAGAGCATCATTGTATTATGTAGACATGCTACCTTGCAGGAGGGTGAGTCAGCAAAGGCCCAGAAATATTTTTCCTCTTACTACTCTTCTGAACATCACCAGGTTGTCTTGGCCTGCTACAGAGGTAGGCTAAGAAGGAATAATTGAATAATAGCATCTTTTTATATGAGAGACTGTACTCTGTCTCCTTAATATAGATCATACCTTAAGTGATTGGGGTACTTTACTGATGTTGTAAAAATGATATGTTGTAGTTATTGTGGGACAATGAGAGCATTGTAAATGAACAATTTTCTGTCTAGTGCAGTTTGCTTCCAGCAAGGTGTTTTCCAGTTTCTAAATATTGTTTTTTTCCAGTAAAAATTAGGTCAATTTTTTTTAGAAACTTCAGTTGTTTGCATATTGCAGTAACAACAGTATGTATTTTATCAGTGGACTCAGGGAAGTTTTTTGTCTCCTTTTCCTAATTATTTAAGATGTTCTTTCCTTGCATAGCAGGCACAGTAGAGTCAATTGTCATTAAAAATAAAGTCACCTAGAAAAAGTATTTTGCCTTCAAGGCTGGGATCGCAAGTATTGTGGCAGTGCTTAGCAGTGCTCACCCTACCCATTTAAGCAATGATTAATAAATCTATAATACCCTGAGCTGTCAATCTTTAGTTTTCAGAAGCACAAAATCCATTATAGAAATGCTATAATATATGAAAAAGATTAAAATCTTAAATTAAACTTTTCCCCCTACTTGCCTGAAAGGATTTAGAACCCAGCAGAAGGCAGGTGAATTCAAATGGCATATAATCTACAGTTGGCTTTATTGCAAAGTGACTCATGCTGTATTATAGTTTTGATAATAAAAATAATTTAAGGTACAAAATACTCAGCAACATTATAAATAGATTTAAAACATAAGAATATACTGGAAAAGTGTAGGTTTGTGAAGAGTGAGGTGTTTCCCAGAAAAGCTTGTCCTTGTTAGTCTAGACCATTTTCTTTTCCAGCTGCTCAAATTCTTGTTACTTGCAGTAGGTTACAAGCCTGCGAGGAGAGTCGGGCTCTGTGTAGGACTTTTGGTATTGTTCAATTAAGGTTGTACATACAAAGGTTCACATATTCCTGAAACCACACGATCAAAGGGGTGAGGAAGAGGCTGGATATTATGGCTCTGTAGCGGATGCAGGGGTGGTGCATTCACACAGCTGTAAGAGTCATTCTCCTCGGCCACGGGAAGGCACATATCCTTTTTCCCAGGTACTGGGATGCACCTTGAACACTTACCTCACTTCCGTGATAATTGGTGACTCCTCTCTGCCTTGTCATCGTGGGGCCAGTTATTTAAGTTTCTAAGTACGAATAAGGGATTGTTTTTCATACAATGCCCCTGATGAGTAGACAGAAAAGCAAAACTTGCTGTTCCTTTTATGATAGGACCTCAGGGCCACCAGCTCATCTTACAGGAATGGGGGGTACTAACAGCAGAGAAATGTTACTAAACGCTACTAAAGGAAAGCCTGTGTGCAGGAACATAGGTATATGCAGAGGATAGGAAATTAATTTTTGACCCTTCATACTCCTGCTTCATTCTGAGACCTTTGTGCTTCTAGTGTTTTTTTCCCAAGAGAAAGGCTGTGGGCTATGCAGGTGGAAGTTTATTTGGGAGGTTCTGATCTTCTGGAATGGCATTCATCCTATTAACAGGTCCTATGCATGCAGATGTCTGGGGCCACATACATCCCCAGCTTGGTAGGATTAGCCTCAAGACACTACAACTTTTTATCTCATTTATGTCATTGTGCACCAAGTAATTTTTTTTTCTGATCTATTTTTCTCTGTGTATAAATCCTTGTGTCATAATAGGCTATATTGAGATAATGTAGGTTTCCCTTTTAAACCCAGAATGCAGCATTTATTATATGGGTTTTCAGGCTTGGCAGTCGTTCTTGGATGACAGAGTTCTTTTCATCGGTATAGTCTCCATGAAAAGAAGTGCTTTGTATTAGCCAAGTTTTGATGGGAGGGTAGTTGGTCATAGTGTCTTGTCTGTGGCTATCAGGGATGCTTTGGCATTCTATCTTCTTATCTGCAGTAATAAATTTGGATCACATAATTGCCCTCAAGATTAATTATGGGCATAATATTACAGAGATCTTCCTTTTGGATGGTTTTAATTATAAAGTTTCAACATCTGTAATGTGTCTAAATCGTATGACTTTACAGATATGTAGCATTTCAAAACTCCTGACTTAGCTAAATAGCAAGGTGGCCGAGTAGTGGTTAAAGTGACGGATTCAGAAAAAATATTTGACACACCTCACTCACTATGGAAAATAGGACTTTATTTTCTGAAATAGGTATCCCATTATCTTGTGTTGCATTGCTTCAGTGCACAGACCTCAAAGGTATGGTACATTTCACAGATACGCTACAGAAGGATATGTTACAATTATTATGGAACAACTATTAGTGCCATGGATAGAAGCAGAAAAGTTGAATGGAAAAAAACTCACCACATAATTCTCCTGAGGTATATCCATAAATGTTATTGATCGGTAGGCAGGTAGCCATCCTGTATTTCAACTCATTGACAACCCCACTGGTCCTTACTGGGGGCCTGATTCTTCTAGTACCCTCAGTTGCTGTTTGTGACATCACAAAAAAAGCTGAACATGCTCAAAAGAGGATCCTGTCCTCTGCTTCTAGGTTAGGTGCTTCATACGCTAATGATCATACGAATTAAAATGTCTTCTTTCGTCACATAACACTCTACTTCATCTACCTCTGGGTTAGCTTATCAGTTAGAATGAAAGTATAACATGTGGGTTCCTACTTTATTCTTCTTAGGATCAAATTTGGTATTTGAATAACATTTATTTGTCTCAGCTTTGTCTCTTGGCTCCCCCAGCTAACCTGGTTTCTCCTTTATTGGTGAGCTAACAAATCGTTCTGACTTTTCTAAGCCAATGTTACATTTCCCCATTTTTGTTCTCTCATTTAAATTATTGTTTGCTCCACATCACTGTAGGACAAGCTTTTCAAGCTCATTGTCCAAAGTTCTGCATCTTGAAAGCAGTCAGCATCTCCAGCTGTTACTGTCTATGGAGTCTGGTTGGGAATACTTGAAACAACCAGAATGAGAAATCTGGATATTTGAAGCTTAATGTAAATACTTAATCTCAGTAAGCCAAATATATTGTTTTATTTTGTGAAGCTAAGTATTAAAATATAAATTTACTCTTACTTGTTTTTAAATAAAAGATGTGAGATTCTTATCTTACTATTTGTTTACTATAAGTGACACAGTTCAACTGTTTTGCTTTAATTGTGATTTGGTTTCACATCATATTAAATAATTTTTCAGCGGTTGACTTCAAACAGATTCTTGGTGACCAGCCTGTAAAACAGACTGTGGCTTTTTTCCCCTAATTCTAAGTATCTTGTGTTGCAAAATCTATTTGTGACCTACCCTAGTTTTGAAGTACACAGAGCCATCAAACCTAATTTGCAGAGTTTTGCACAAAATTGTCCATTAAATGTTATCCAAATATGCCCACAAAAAAACAAGGTTTAGTTTGATTGACTTGTCCCATTGCAAAGTGTGCACCTGCTGTGAAATGAAGTCACAGAGAAAAAAAAGTGGAATAATTTAACTTTTTTATTTGTAAAGATAATCAGGGTTTTTCTGATTACATCTTAACTTCATAAATGTTAAATAACCTATCAGCGTCTAGTTGTTGTAAATTATGAAAAAGAGTATTGCTGGGAATATTAACCAACTAGATCCTTGTTCTTTAGTGAACATGAAAATTCGTTATGGCAGGTTGTCATTGTGCTCATGGTAACTTTGACACCAAATAACAAAACTGCCATTTGCACTTAGGGTAAATTGGTTCACTTGTGCTTTTACGGTTCCTTTTATTCTGACATAAATTTATGAACTCTGGAACTAACCAAGTCGTGTGGTTTCCCAGCTGACTTTAACAAATATGCCCATTTCATTTCCTTCAGTCATCAGAGCACACAAGGTAGTAGTTTCAGACTGGCTGCAGATGCTGAAGGCTATTCTGGAAGAAGGGGTTTATTACAAGTTTCTGTGTTGTACTAGTATGTATTTTTTATTTTTCAGATTATAAAGTGATCCTTTGATCTTAGCATTTGATGAATTTAATCAAATTGTAGAAGGATTTCCATTGGATATTGGGATTTTTCAGGATGTTACTTAGTTTTATTTACAATTTCATGTGCACTGTTTGAGAATATTTTTTCTCCTGAGTATATTTATTATTGGCATAATTCCTAATATAGTGCAAATTTAGCAGAACTTTAAGATTTTCAGCTTTGGTTGTTGGCATTTTTTGGTACCATTTCTGCTGAGATACGGACTGAATGTGGGACATGGATAGGTCAATTATTTTGAAATAAGTGTCCTTTGCTTCATATCGATGGGTGGATGCAGCTGTCCTTATTTGTATTTAATCTTCCTTGAGAAATCAAGCATTCTGAATAGTTCAAATTTCAAAGGTTTCTGGTGAATTTTCCCTAGAATAAATGCACTGATCAGATGCACAAAAGTGAATTATGTGTCACTTTCATAAGATAGTGAGGTTTTCTGGATGAAATATCTGGTCTGTTGTCAGGACTGGAGAAGAAGGGGACATTAACTAGGAGATTTAAAAAAGGTTTCTATTTGATGTATTGTCTACCATTTCAAGCTCACTTTCAGATCTGTTGTGTCCTTTACAGACACCCCCATTATAGAAAAAAGGGGGGAAAAAAAGGAAAAAAGAAAAAAAAAAAGTAGTTTAGCTGTAATTTTATATCTTTAATTACTGGTATACTTATGCAATGCACATTCAAGTGCACTCTTCTGGAGCATTTCATCTTCCGTGTATGACGGACAAAAAATAATCTTGGTTGCAGAAGCCATCTACTTCAAGATCACCTCTCATAGGTTTACTTTGTAATACCCTTTACAATTTTAAAAGTTGTTTTTCTATTATTCAATTTTTAATGATTAGATCTTGGTGTTTTCCTTGAAACTAGTACACTGAAAAAGGAAAACTGTACAGTGGGATTTTTGCACTTCCCATCTCCTTTTTTCACCTCTTCCAACAACTAATATCAGCATCATTTTTCTTCCTGTAAGCTGAACAGTTGGATAAGACTGAAGTCATGCTTCCGTTTCAGGGCTGTTTTTTCAGATTTTTAATCTAATGGCATTTCCTTTGTCTAGCACCTAGTGAGGCAGCAGCATCTTATTTCTTTGGGATTTTTATTTCCTCTTTTTCTTCTGAGAATTGCAAAACCTTTGTATTTCAAAGATTTTTCTGATCTTCCAAAGTACAACAATTGTTTATAGTACCACAAATAAATTTTAAATCTCTCTGATTTCTTGTAAACTTTTTATTTTTTGTTAATGTGCATATTCACATACATACTCATCTAAAAGATGCACAACAATAAGGAAAAAATGCTCTTTGTAGCTTAAGGGTAATAGTGTCAATGGTAGGTGCTTTATCAGAAAAGGATCAAGACCACAATTAGGAGAAGGAATGGGGTTATTTTCTGAAGTGATGAATGGAAAGATTCTCAAGATCTGCTCCTAGGCCTCTGGTTCTTGGTGGCATCACAAAGACATCTCTGTGATATCTAAAGTAGGTGTGTTGAAAGAGAAATTCTCTTACTAGTCAGATACATCTTGACTCATTTCAGAAGGGTACCTTGTCTACTTTGTTCTTAAGACTGCCTTATGTAACTGGAGAATGAAGGAAACACTTAACAGACACTCTTCTTTGGCTGTTCCCTTACTTACTTTTATGAGATTGCTTCTGTCTGCATAGAACAGTTTATAGACAAAAAAATAAAAAGCCTACAGCCCATTTCCTAATTAGAAAACCATACCAAAACAAAACAAAACAACCCCTTGAGAAGTCATGTAGGAGGAATCAAGAAAGGAAGTTCTGCCGGTCATTCTAAGCACATGGCACATGGCTTAGCTTGTTCTTGCAGAGAAACTGATTTTTTTCAGCTTCCAAACAGAACTGAAGAATTAGGAATTGACAGCATGGGAAGAAGAATAAATGGGCAAAATGTTTGAACTAAAAGAAAACAGTAAAAATGAAGGGGGTTTACTTCAACACAAACTAAACAGTTTGGTTTTATACTCAGTTGAAATGATATGTTTCTTGATTCAAGCTAGTGTATTGTACTTTAGTGGTAAAGCAGGCTAAGAACCTACACTCAGCTACTGCTGCTGGGCTAAAAAGGGATAATTTGCTAAATGGTGGCAATTCAGTCTTTTGATCATATGACTCTCTATTCAAACAGCAGTGCTTAGTAGCTGTTGCCCCTCCAAAATAAAGAAATAAAAGCTCTGTCATTCCAAGTCATAATGTCACACCTTCCAAAAGCAGCAATTGCAACACTAGCATTGACTGAATTGAATTTTGATTTTTAACTAAGAACTGTAATGCCTATCTTCAAGTTGTGATCTGCAGATGGATCTGTTTCAGTTTATATTTAAATGGTTGTAGTTTCCAAAGGAGGCAGTAGGTAAACCCTCCAGAGGGGGCTTACATTTAAAATTGCATATGATGAATGCCTCTTTGAAGTTGTCCTGCACTGTTGTTAGTATTTCAGATAATCACTGGTTCTTTTCTGTCTCACAACAGGGATATTCATTGTCAATGTGCCTTTGGAATACAACATCTTACTAAATGCGAGCAGTCCCACTCTACTGGTGAAGCCCGTAGGACAAGCACTTTTTACATTTGTCGATGGCCTAGATCCCTACACCCTGTATGAGATAAGAATACAAGCATGCCAGAATGGTTAGATGATTTTAAAAGACTCACCTCTGTGACTTGAAGGGAATGGAGATTTTCCAGATAGATTCAACTCAGCAAAAGAGATAAAATCTTATTCCTACATTGGATTTAAATGTTTACCTAGTACAAAGAAAGCCTAGCATTGAATGAAACATTAAATATTTCTTCATGTTATATCAGAAATATTTTAAATGGAGATTTAAAAAATGTATTTTAGTTAACGTGCCATTTTATTAAAAGCTCTTCACAAATACCTTAACAATTTTTGAAAATGTGCATACAGGGCAAAATCAGTTCTGTAACTGTTACCAACAAGAAGTGGTTATTATAAAGACAGAAGAGCCCAAATATTACAAAATTACTTGACTTTAATGGAAATTTTCAAAATCCCATTGAAATGAGTTTTTCTAAAATGACACTTTGGAAGCAATTCTCATCTGCACTGGTGAAAATCAGGAGTAATTAATCAATGGAGTTTTTAAATGGTGGTAATTTAAATAAGTCTTTAATAATGAAATGAGGTGAAATGAGGCACTGTTTCATCAGGAGCTTCTTTACTTGAGATTCATTTGCTTTTACTGTTTCTTTTTTGTTATTGAGAAAGAAGCTGTTATCACTAAGCAAACTTCGGGTTTTGTAGGTGGATGTGGAGTGGGTGGTCTGACATATTCAAGAACTGCTGAAGCACCTCCTAAAGATTTGAGCCCACCTATCGTTAAAGCAATGGGAACTGCGCTCGTAGAAGTGAAATGGGCACCACCTAGGAAGCCAAATGGCATCATTACTAACTACTTTATTCACAGGTAAATGCTTTTATCACCTCAGATTCTTGGCCTTATTGAACTGTTCATTTCTTTATTCCTTGATATACTGGGAGTTTTTAAAAAAGTAGAAGTATATGGTGAAATATATATTGCCTTTCAAATGCTAATGTAAGATGCTGGATCTACAAATGGCAAAAAGCAAGTGAAAATATATTTTTAAAAATTCAAAGGGATAGAGAAAAATTATAGGATAGATACTCTCACTGTGCTTGCCCAGACCTCTAGGTACATTCTTCCATCCTCTCTGATAGACAGTTCAGGAGTTTGGAATGGAAACAGCAGTAATTCACCATTTTAAAAGGGAAAAAAGGGTATTTAAGTTCCTAACACAGATCAAATTTCCAAGATAAATAATTATGTTCCTGTTTGTAAGTAATCTGTAGTGTGATTACAGTGCATCTATTTGCGTTCCTTGCTGTTTATATTCAGCTGCCCTTTCTAGGTGGTTGACTGACATACCCTCAATGCCTATGAGCAGCTTCATGAGCCCTGTGTGAGGACTTTGCAGATATCTGTGTTTAGGGAAGCATCAAAGTAGCAGAGCACTGACATCTGTTGTGCCCACTGACCCTTTTTTAAAAGCTTGCTGAAGGGACCTTCTTGAATAGCTTCAGAAAGTCAGAGAATATAAAAAAACTCAAGCCATGTATTGGAGAGAAATTTAAACTCTGAAGTTCCTGGTTTTCCCAGCTCTAAATATGTGTAGTAAACACATGCTGGGCTGAACCTAGCCTCCCACAAAGAGTTTGGGACATTTTATTGTATTAGAGCTGCGACTGAGAAGACAGGGAATCCAATTACCTTTTGGAATCAGCAGTGATAATTAATATAAATTCACTTTTTCCTTATACACTTTAGTAGTCTCTAAAAATTCCTGCTGTCTTGAAATATCCTTTTGTTTGCCTTTTTTAAATTGTCTGTTAAAAATAATATAAAAAAAAAGTCCCACCCCTGTATAAAGAGGAATAAAATGTATGTTATAGCCCAAGACGTGTCTTCACTGTGTTGGTTTTGTAAATAAAGCCGATGATTACCGCTGCTATTCCATGGCAACCATAGAATGGGAAAACAGGAAATATAATGCAGAAAGCCTGCTTCAGTGAAAAATACTGTAAATTGAATTTGACAGCATTTGATGGCATTTGATTATTCTAGTCACAGCCAAACAATGATATAAAGAGTAATATGAAACAGAATGTGTTACTGCCTAGCAGACTCAAAAGCAATAAACCTTCCTCCAATGTGACACAATCACTTCACAATCATAATTGTAGCCTGTTTGATACCTCTGAGTACAGCAGAAGGGCACTGACTGACATAGATACATTTTGTTTTTTATTTAAAGTGAAATGAAAATGGCGCACTGGGGCTCCAGATACAATCGGTATATTCACCTACATAGGCATGAATCACTTGGCAGTTATTTCAGCTGAAGTTTAAATGTGCTTAGACAACAACAATATCAAATCTTTCTCAGATAGCTGCAAAAAAAATCAGAAATGGGATGTAAGCACATAGTTCTTTTTCATTTTGTAGCCACACATAGTCTTATGTTGTTATAGCAGCAAGCCTGCAGTATTTCTATGGGAGGTTATGGCATGTAATTTCTTCTTCATCATGTGCCTCTTCCTTACTGCATCACCACCAAAATAAATTCATTTAACTTCAAAACCTGGAATGCTTGGGGAGCTACTGTGTGTACTGAACTTTGCATTAAAATGGCAGGACTTGTGCTTTAGTCTAGAATCATAAAAGCACTTGCAAGTTTGCAGCCATTTTGCTAGAAACCAAAAAATTAAAATGTTAGTTTATGATAAAAGAGATGGTGACATTTTATTTTTGATTCATATAGAGGTTTTAAACAGAGATCTGAGGCTTTAAAACTCCTAGCAAGGACCACAACTTAGAAGAGATTCTGAATGAGAAAAGATTATGAGACAATCCCCAATCTACTTCTCTTCCCATTCATCATTACATAACATCCCTGTGACAGCCACAGAAGTTGTCAGTCTGGAAAAATAATATTATGGAAATAGGTGATGTATTTCTTGCTGTATTTAATACAATATAGGACACATCAGCTGATAGAACCGCTCTCTGTTGACCACTAGCATGCACTCTGTAGGATGCACATGAGATGACTCTTAAAAGAAATATTGCCTGTAAAATTATAAGTATTTTGGTTCTTGCTTAAGGCAGTGTCTGAATTTCTGTCAAAGTGTCTATGTCATGTTCAGTAAGATTGTATTATTTAGTGTATATATATGTGAGTTTGTAATGTAGCTCTCATTAGGTGAGCAATCCTGATGGTGACAATGTAGCAGAAAAATCAACAGGCAATTTAAGATAGAGGACATGTCTCAGTGGCTGTTGACTGTTGTGACTTGCAGTGTAGAGGCTTCTAGACTGACTCTATGATTAATTAATCGCCTACCCTTGTATCCTTAACTGTGAGCTGCACCAGATGGGTTCCAAGGTATGTATATTAGTAGAGTAGTGGTTTAGTATAAGAATCCTTATGGATAGATATGTCATGGAGTGTAAGAATTCCTGAAGGGTTTTATTTATACCTGTAATTGATAAAATACCTAACCTAAACTAGCATGTTACCTGCAATAGTCTCAAATGCCTTTTGTTCACTTTTTGACATCAAAACTTGTAAACCCCTCCCCCCCCCCAAAAAAAAAAAATAATAAATAAATGTACAAACTACATTAGTATAGATTTGTTGAATCCAAATGGGAAGTGAGGCTGCTTTATTTTAATTGGATGTGAAACTGTAGAGGGGGAGCACTGCTGATGTTGCATTATTCTCCCACATTTGACAGTGTGATTCCCTGGCTGTTTGAATCTTACCCCAGGACTTCTCAGTGTTTCTAGAAATAACTCACTACCACTCTGGTAAGGAAAACAGCAGGCACTGCTAAAACATGTACTTTTGTTGCATGGTGAAAGGTAAACATGTGAGGAATAACTCTGGGTTGACCTGCAAGACCTCAGGGATTCACTGAGTCTCCTTCCACGTAAGAAAGCTGAGGGGTGACTGTTGCAGTTAGTGTTGCTGCAGTCCTCCGCATAGAGCTCTAGAGTCAACTGTCACAAAGAGGATTATATTCTCCTCTTTGTGTCATCTGGCTCAGATTGGCAGTGGGGCAGGGAGAATTTGCCCTTATAAAAACAACTGTATCTGAGCATCTTTAAAATGAATATAAGCAGCAAATCAGACTGTGCAGATGAAGAGACAGCTTCCAGCTCTCGGAAATGTTATTCTCCTTTGCAGCTCATTGTACATAAGAAACACTTCCAGTTAAATGAGCAGTTGAATCTTAAATCTTAAGACAATTGAAATGATTACAGACTGTTCAACCACTTCTGTTCAAAGTTTATTCATACATGAAGATATTCTGGTTTTTAGCACTACAGATGGAACCATTTACCTAACCATAAGTTTCATTCATTAAATATTCAGCAGTAATAAGAGCTAAATACTTAACCAGACTACATTGTACAGCTTTGCTTGTAGATGAGCTTACAGTTTGATCTTTTAGTGTGAAAAACAGTTTATCACAGTTTCAGAAATTTATAAAACAACATAAATTTGTGTATTCATTTAAATGCCATACTGCTTGGTCAGACAAGACATATTAAATGTGATTTTATTGCACTAAAGTATACTCACTTTTCATTTGTCTGCAGAGATTTTTTTTTTAGGCATGTTTTTGAGCACATGCAGGAAAGACTATATTTTTAGGTGCAGGAGAAAGTCATAGTAGTGATTCACCTTTCAGAATTATATGCCTTACATTAAGTCAGTGAACAGCATCTAAGGGAGAGTTCTGCATAAAGCTTAATTTGCCATTACAATAGAGCATGGGAAAGTGTATTAAAAATAGATGATAAAATTTTGGGGTCAATGGGAAATTTTGTACCCTGACTCTTCCAGACATTTTGTTGCAAGACAGAGAATTGCTAGGGTATCTTTCCTGCCTGTTCTACCTGGCATGCTTCACCCAGTTCTGCCAACCAATTCTCAGTATCAACACATCTTATATTTTGTGTATTTCACTACACAAGAGACGTCATACCTCAAAACCCTTCTTTTTTCAAACTCACACTTTAATCCTTCTAAATTAAACGGTGTTCATATTGCCTGCTTGTCTCAGAGTTTAGCAAAAATTCTTTAGTTTCATATAAGAAAATAATGTATTCATGCATGCCTTATATATGCATATACACAAAGGATGAATAAACAGCTGTGTACACACATGCATTCATTATGTTGTTCATATTTGCTTGTAAATACCTGGGTATATATTATTACAAGCAGCTAAGATTATAATTTGTAAAAAATTGTTGCATTTTGTATTTTTAAAGTAATTTCTGGGTTGGTCTAACAAAATAAAATCTGACAGAATTCTGTGAAATACAGATTTTCTCTTGCCAAAGAAATGTTCTTCAGCTTTTCTGTGTGTGTAGTGATGATGACACCCAGTACTCAGACAAACCAGTTTTACTTCTGCAAATTTGCCCTACTTGCAATAGAAGTGGCAGATAATGTAATTTGTTTTTTGTTGTTGGCACAGAGGGTGAAAGTGCTTTTACGTTCTGCAAAGGCCAAGGTTCCTGTGAAGAGTAGGAGAAATACTTAAATTCATATGCAGTACAGCACAACCATCATTGAGATTTATCACAGTGTTTAAATGTAACCAACTTAATTTCACACAAACATTTTTATGCCAACTGAAAGAATTGATTTGATAACTGTTTTGGAGATGAGTGCTCGCCTTATTACAACTGTTGTAAATTATATACTAGAAGGGGCCACATTAGAAAGGGACTGAGGATCATCTGTAATCTCCTTTGATACTCAGAATATCACCAGGTCCAACACAAACATCTGTAGTAGGAATGTTATATATGTGTATGTGTGTGTATGTATAGATACAGATATATATACGTACATACAAAAATAAAAATCCATTGTGCCAAAAGCCTATACAGTGAATTGTCTTCATATATCTTAAGGTTGCATTTTTAAACAAATACAGCATTGGAAAAAATATGTCATTTATTACAGAAAGCACTACTTGTGATATTTTAATGAGTTTTTGTGATGGAGCTGCAAATTCTGCTATGTTTATGCACAAGGGATTGCTTACTCCAATTGCAAGAACAAATGAGATGTTTATTGTGGGCAAAAAAGAATTTAAAAGTGTACGGCTTTGGTTTTGAGGGCATGATAGAATATTTATCCTTTGTTCACTAGGTAACGCTTTTCTCAAGTAAATTGGTCATAAGTTTTCCATGAGGGATCCTGAGATGAGTACATCCATAAATAGTTTGATTCTCAGAAATGTTGAAATTTGCACCCATTTGCAATTCAAGTCATTACTTAGCAACTACTTGTGGATTTAAAAGTTAAAATTCTAAATTCTGAAAGTCTCATATCTAATGTGTTCTATCCTAAGTGGACAGTATGCTATTGTATTGCTACTCTGCTACTATGGACTGGTACAGCACACTTGTTTGACATATTTTGTAGTTTTCTTCTAGATAAAGGAGAATAATTAAATGATTGCCTCAAAAAATCTTTTCTTCACTACTCTAGCACCTAACACAAGTTCAGGGAAATGCTTTTAAGATGCAGAGATAGGTAGGCAGTTCCTTGCGTGTGTGTAATGTGTAGAAGTAAGTTCTGTACTTCTCTGAAGTACAGCTTGAAGTTAGAACTTCAGCACCTACTACCGTGGGACTGTTAAAGTTATTTTCAATTTTAAACACAGTCCCTTTGATTTCATTTCAGACGTCCTGTGGGCAGTCAGGAAGAGCTGCTTTTGTTCATCTGGACTGAAGGACCTTTGGAATTTATTGATGCATCTGATGCTCTACAGCCTTTCACCCTCTATGAATATCGTGCCAGAGCTCAAAATGCTGTGGGGTCAGTGGACAGCCTGTGGGCTTCAATTCAGACTCTGGAGGCTTCCCCATGGGGCATGGAAGCCCCCTGGGCACAAGCGACAAGTGCGTACTCGGTGTGGTTGAACTGGACCCAGCCTGTCTCTCCCAATGGTGTTATATCTCTGTATCGAGTAGTCTATCAAGAAAAACGCAGTGATCCCACGTTTAGCATGCCAGCTGTTACAGCACTAACCGTAACGGTAAGAACTGGACCACAAAAGAGTGGTTTAATTTTTTAGTTGGTTTTACTTTGCTTTGATCTCTGTGGTATTTTAAAGTCTCATTTAATACTGATTGGAAAAGTGGGGTTTCCAATTGCCAGTAGTTTTGTTGGTTTAAGTGTTGTGTTTGGCCCAGTGCAGACCAAACCATTTCACATGAATATCCAAATCCTGGTAGAGGCAAGTAGATTACTGGAAAGCATAGATGGGGTCATGTCTGGAGGAATTAAGCACATGCATGTAACTTTGTCAGCCTTGCTCTGAAAATACTGTCCTGGGCTTTTTGTCTGACTGTCGAAATACTTTCACGAGGTCTGCACAAAGAACAAAAAAATCACTTCTCCTTGTATATAATTTTAGTTTTGTGATTCAGTTGGAATCACAAAGCGAATGAATTCATTAGTAATTACATAGTTCATATATGCAACACATTTGCATGTTTCTCTCATAATTCATTAGTAATTAAAGCAGATCTACTTTTACTTTCATTACATGTACTTATATTAGAATGTAACTTTGCACTGCTAATATGTCTTTCCCTTCAAGGGACTTTCCAAACATTAATGTCTGTAAATATTACATTTCTATTCAGTATGTGAAGGGATAGACTCTGGAAAAGGCAGGTTGTTTTGTGAACTGACTAACAATATTATGTAAATCAGTGACAGAAGTGGTTATGGTTTGTGCAGTTACCGCTGTCCTCCCACCTATATATTGTTACATATAGATATATATAACACATCTTTTCTATAGAAAGACAGCTTACAGATAGTTGACTAAACTGCTCTGTATTAGGACAGATGCTGTACTTGGCAGTCTTCTGAAAATAAGTTTTAGAAAATGGTTAAGGAGTTTGTAATAAAGTTGGGTTTCCTCAGCAGGCCACCTCAATTTCATAAACCTAGAATTTTTCCTAAATTATGTTCCTAGGCCATATTTGTATTGAATAACACCGGAAAGCTCCATAATTCTTAATTACCCCAATTACAAATTATCTGTTTGACATTCAAGTTGGCTCCTAAAGAGCTTTCTCTGGAATACTCAATAGTAACCTTAAAGTAACTCCCTCAGACAAATCTCAACATGACAAGATGGGAGATTCCAGCTCGGTAGTTTTACATCCTCTTGTGGTCCCATGGTTCCAAAGCAGTTTTGTGTCTAGCTTCCTGGAAGCCTAAGCAAATTAAGTTGGTAATACAGCTTTTTCTGAAAAAGAAAACGGGTCCTGGACTGAATGATAGGAATATATACTTTTGGCTTCTGAAGTAGTTGCATTCACATTGTAAGTATGCTAGGTTTTAGAAAGTAGATTGGGATTTTGAAGTCATTGAACTTCAGTAGCCTTTCAGTAATTAGCTCCCTTAGCTTGTTTTTAAAAAAATAATCACAATCATAATTGTGATGGGACACCAAGATTTCAAAACCAGTGAAATGACAGGGCTTCTCCTAATACTCTGCTTCAGCAGCATGCAATGTGTTGCTGAGCGTTGGAATTGACCTGGCCGGTCATGCATTGCAATGTCTTCTAAGCATGCCAACAACAACAGAAAATGTCCAAGATGGTTGCATTGTGGGTAATAAAACCTACCAAATGGTCTTTTAAATAATGTTGCCACAGTGTGTTTCTTTAACAGCATCAGTTAAAGGCCTTTTAAATTAACAAGCTATTATTTACTGAATTAGTATTTTCCTGGCTCCAAAGTCCTTTATTTTCCCCAAACACTATCCTGAATCAAAATGACATCCTGGCAGCATATGTATAGCTGTTCTACTAGTGTTGCAGCAAAGCTGACTTGCATGTTTTTTCTACTGTCCTTTGTCGTGAACATTTATCGATTATTATTTTTGCTACCCTTTTTTATTTCTAAATATTATACTACCCTTTGGGGAGAAATCTTTCTGCACAGCTATTCTATCAGTTGAACTCACTTCAAGCTGCTGTAACTACATTAACTCAATAGAGTTGCTGCTGATATATACTAAGGAGCTGAGGTCTGAATCCTACCTCTTCTGAATATAGCAGAACAGCTGAAGCTTTGAATCAAAGTTATTGACATAAAATGCACAGAGTCCTGTTATCAAAGATATCTTTGGGAGGTCAGGTCAACTATCCCAGCAGGCAAAAACCTGGACACCAACTTTCAGAGTTATAACCCCTTAAAGATAGAATTTTATCATGAAATTGCTGATATATCCTTAACTGTAGCTTTGTGAACGAGACACTTTAATTAAAATGTAATTTTATTGAAGGAACTAGCATTCCAATGATTAAACTTCTGCCCCTTTAAAATATAGCTTTCAGGGGTACTAGGCTAAATCATTTAATCTCCTAAAGCATCTCTATTGGAGCTCCCTCGTGGGATATGCCATTAGTCATTCTCTCACACAAGCTTCCATGTTACAAGCAAGACTTAAAGTATTAAGCGAGCAATGAGTTTGGTCCTTTATTTAATCTGTTAGACTCCATTCTTATCCCATTAGATTATTCCAGAAAAAAAAAGCAGTGCTAGAATCACGGTAGCCAATCCCACCCTTGCTCTTGTTGGTTGCACCCTGGTTGCCTGCCACAGGACATAAAGCTTGACCAAAACCTAAAGCAGAAATACAATCCTGCAGTGACACTGCAGGATACAAATTAAGCCCTTGGTAAAGTCCCTGCAGACTGTTCTAATTTGGCAGCTTCATTTCAATCCATTTCCAGAACCAAATGAGAAGCATCTTCTGGGTTTTCAAACCATTTGACAGACTTATGCACTCTACCTTCCCAAAATGCAGCTGTTCACTCGCCAGTTAAGGTGCATTAATCTGTACTTGTGTCAAAGGTACGGCTGTCCGGTACCTTAAGGTTATTGCTGACGCCCTGAAATTTTATGCTGCCTAGAAGATAAAAATGAGAACTCAGTTCTGAGAGCAAAAGCTGCTGCCACTCAAATGAACGGAGGATCTCCTGCACCATTGGAAGCGAGTGAAGTACATGTGAGCCGTTTTGAGGCTTTGCAGTTAAAGCAGTGTCACCCATTTCCCTAGCTTGTTTGGCCAGGAGTGTAGTGACAGACGTTAGGTGACAGCAAGTTAAACTGACAGTCTGGTTTATTTGCAGAGCAATGTCAAGTCAAGACTGGTTACAGCAGTACAAGTGTCTCCTGCAATGTCTTCCCAGTTCATTTTAACCCTCTAAAGTAAGAATGATATTTAGTGTCTTATTGACAGCATTAACATGCGACAGATGTGTTTGCAGGGGAATGGAGTGACAGTAAGTTCTCATTTACAGAAATCTGCATAAAGTGACTAGGTTGTCAAGGCAAGCTTCTGACTCTTGTGAACATAGGGCTTAAGCTTGTGAACATAGGACCCAGAGCTGATTTCATCATCAAGCCAGCACCTGCCAAATGGCAAGAAAGCATCACAGCTCTTTAACTGTTATATTCCATACAATGTCGTGAGGTAAAACTGTGGGTAAGTTTGGACTTTTTCTTGGTAGATGTTTTTTGGGTGTGTAATGCTGTTTCTCCCATGACAGTTATATCAAGTATTGGGTTGTTTATCATGAAAAGGAGAATTCAAAGCCAAGAAGATAAGTAAAAAAATACAACTATGTAGCTGTTAGAATGTGCTTGGAGAAGGAAAAGCATCCAGAGGTGAGGGCTGTAAAGAAAAATTCTGCCTGATATGGGCAGTGACTCCCATTATTATTATGTAGGATCAAGGTCTTGGTGTGTCAAATCTGCTTCAGCAGAGTGTAGCTAACAAGTACAGTGTGCTTGTCACAGGTTGCAAGAGATAGGTGTAAGCATTGTAGGCTTTATTCCTGGGAAATCTTAGACCTGTGCCTACCTAGAAGCACAGGTCTACTCACAATGTGTTTTCCAGTATGAGGCTTAGGCCAAATTTATACTACAAGGCTTTTTTTTTTGGCACAGCTATGTCAGCTAGGGGTGTAAAAAGTTAACACATCTCTTAGCTGATACCACTGCACCAGCAAAGCCTTTGTTTTGGATGCAGCTATGCTAATGGTTGAGAACACGTTGGCTTACCTTACATTATTTGAGGAGATGGCATATAACTCCACTGTCCAAGCTCCTCTTGGAAGATGCTTCATCTATGGTAGGGAAATCTGTACGCATGTTGCAGAATAGCAATAACAATAGAGACTTTGATAGGAGGATGAGGCTTTGGCTTGCATGATTATATTGTTGTAACCAGACGGTAATTTGTATATTGAATGTATAACCAGAGTAAAAATAATAAATAAAGCCTACTTGCTGGAAATCTCCATAGAAAATATATCAGAAGTCATCTTAAGTAGCCAGTACTGCCATAAAGAGATGTTTTCTATGGAAGATTTTACAGATATCTGGAATCTCACATCCAGAGTTAGTTCCTTTCTATTAATAACATTCAGAAATAAATACATCTGTGTGTGATCCTTCGTTTCTGTTTCCTCATATAGACCAGTGAACATCTGGCAGCATTAGAGATGAGATACTGTGTAGTTACTAACTCCCTTGTACATAACATTATTGGGTAATGCAGTACACAGGACTGTACATGACAACTTCCATCTAGCCATGAAGATTGTAGCCACACAAGTAAGAAAAAATATGCCAAAGAGAGTGATCGATGAAACCTTTTTATACATGCCAGTTTCACATGCCTGGGAAATGGACTACGCTCTAAGAAAACAAGATGAGAGTAAATGCATGAATCCCTGCACATGCCATAAATTCAGAAGATGTGCTACTTAGCAAAGAATGAAAGCCGTAAACGGCAGTGGAGGGCAAAAGTTAATTAGGCTACTGTGCTGCTGTTAGTGAGTGGAAGGTAGCCACAACCAGAAACAAGATGGCTGCTCAGCAGTGCCCTAATACAGCCAAAAGATCATCTCCTTAGCTCTGCAAGGGCTTGTGGGTTAGGGGGAAATCATACACAGATGACTAATTTTTTTATGGTTCACAGCCGATCAAAGTGAAATTCAGCAGCTGTTCAGGACAAGTGACCACTCTAACGGCTGTAATATAACCTGCTAAATAGAGAGGGAATTGCATGAGAGCAAGAGGTTAGCTGTGATTATCGGCAGGTGAGTGCTTTATTGAAGTTGAAAGACCATTAACATTGATGGAGTAATTATTTCAACTTGAAAGTAATTACCTTGATGGGTGATAACTTCTCCAGTGTTCCCAGATTTGATTGGACCAAACAGTTGTGAACTCTTGAAGCCTAGAAAAATATTACAAAAATACTGCAATGTTTAAATTACTGAAACCACTGTTAGAGTATTTTAATTATGCCTAACAGTGAAAAGATTTTAACTTACAACAACTGGTGACCTCTCATGTATAGAGACGTTTGCTTTCTAATTCCAATGAAATGATCCACGCCTACTACTACATGTGTGCTGTATGTGATGGGTCTGCAAATGAATCATTTGATTTAAATGCAGTTTTTAAGATTCAAAGCCTCGTTAGCACAGTTTCAGGAAGGGCTTGTACTGGAATTGCTGTAATTGTTTTATTTGCCAGGAAAGCCCAGTAATATAAAATGCTTCCCGTGTTTTAATCTCTAGACCTCTTAAGCTTACACAGGATGAATACAGGACAAGTGCTCCTTCACATTGAAGGCTGCTAAAAGAAAAAAAAAAAAGTGTGTGAGGCAATCTGTGTCTCACAGATTCTGTTGTTTCCATGCTGCTGCAGAATATGCTGGATTTGGCACTACAGCTCTGTTTAAATAAGCATTTGGATTGGCACTACGATGCCCCTCCAAGAAACTGATTAAGTGCTTCAATAAGCCCCACCTATCAAGGCAGACATGTAGAATTGTCTAGTTAGAGCAGAAAGGATGAAAAGGATTGTTGCACAACTTCGATGATTTTGAAGTGGTGTGGTAATAGAACTGGACGAGAAAGGTGAGAGAGAAAGAGAGAGGCTTCAGCTTCTCTATTTATACCATCCTTGCTGTAACCAAGGCCACTTCACTGTCTCCTGGATGCTTTCGGCAGCCACAGAAACAGCTTTAGACCCTGCTGGCACTCTGCCAAGGAATCTTTGCATCCTCGTGAGTTAGAGTGCGGGGTAGCGGGGAGAGGTTTCTCTGGTGTCTGTGAGGTCTTAATATGTTGTCAGGCAACTGGCAATTTGGATTAGTGAAGGTTACAGCAAAGGAGGTTTTCATTCATTTATTTATTTATTTATTTTACTATTTTCTCCCTAATTCAGTGTGCAACATGAAGTTAACATAACTTTGCCCTTCGATACATTTTTGGACCAGAAGTAAAAACACTGATAGGGTTATGTCTGACCATGCCAAATCACACACTCTAGACTGACTAGACCCGAGTGCCTTGGATCAATAGGTAATTTTTTTCTACAAATAAATTAGTTCCCTGTTCAGAAATATCTGGTGTATTTTATCCTTGGGTTTCTCCTTGTGCAAGATCCAGTTTTCACCCATTCCATAAGTCTTTTGATGAGTGAAACACATGTAGAATTAGGTCTTTTGGTGGATATTTAAAATGTCGGACTTTAGACATCTAACCTAGTCATGCTATTCGTAACCATGAATGTCCTCTATAGACCATGAAACCTCCAGAACTTCTAAGGCATGGACATTTACCTTCCTTGGGCTGCAGCTGTTCACACGAGACTGCTTTCCTCTAGTGCATTCGTGTGCCACTACTGGCATGTCAGTCAAAAGAAGGTGGTTGATTTTAAGCTGATTAATCAGCTGGTCTTTTCTAACCCACATAACGGGATTATGGAGGTCGACAGATTTAAAAGATGGTACCCTCTGACAGAAAGATGGTCATGGGCAGCAGTCTGGAAGTGGTAATCTTTTCAATTTGTGTACCTGCAGTCATAAGAGGAGAGGTGACCACATGACAAAGCCTAAAGTCAGATGCCTAAAGTGAGATTGTGTAAATGCTCCATATGCTGTTTCTCTCTATATGTTTTTATATGTATGTTTTTCTTTATGGTGTCTTTCTGTAATTCTTACATTTCAGTTGTGAGAATAAGGTTTAGCTAATCAGGCACTGTGGAAAAATACCATTGACAGGATTTTTACTAATTTGGAGAAACAAAATAGCAAAACAGAAACCCCTACTAACCTTCACCTTATTAATTATAATTTGATAAGATATGAATTATGGTATGAAATACGATATATTAATTTTATATAATATGAGGGACATTGTTCCCTTTGTGCCATGTTTGTGTGACTACACTAAATCCGCTTTAAAAACAAGGTTTTGGTAAGCTAAAGATGTTTTTTCATAAATAAGTAGGAAATAAAAATGGAGAAGGAGGCGGCAGAAATTTGTTGGGTAATATGTACAGCTGTTTTTCAAATCAGATATCTGTTTAAAAATGCTTAATTGGATTTGACTAGATTTTAATTCATGTTTAACCAACATTCTTAAGTGGATGTATCAGGCAACTCCAAGATAACGCTCTTTGTTGGTAAAGTCGTAGGGCAGCTTCCTAAATCCCCAGGGTCATGCCCAACAGCTACCAATACAGGAATTCTTCAGCTGATAATTAAAAAGGCCACCCCCACCCCCATCCTATTCCCCTGCCCACTCCCCTCCACAAATAAAGTCTTTTATTCAAATTGGCTGAGAAGTCTTATGTCATATGCTCATATTTCATAGGGAATTTTAACAAGCAATAGGTAATTTTAATAAACAGAATCCTACCTCTTTTTTTAAAAAAGCAAGATCAAGCCATATGACTCATGGGAATTGGTAATATAACATAGAGCCTCGTACCGCTGGGGACTCCATTTGAATCTAATCCAGGTCTACAGTCACCAAAGTCATTCTCATCAAACAGCCGTGGGGTGTCCTACGCAAGATAAGTTTAGTATTCTCAGCTGACCTCCTGTCCTTTCTCTTTACTGCTCCCTTTTGAATCCATTCCCATCACTCAGCGTCACAGCCTCATTCAAGCTCATCTCCCCTATGCTTGTTGCAGTTTCCCATTTTCTGCCTGCCAAGTGACCTCTCTCTCTCCTCCTTTCAGACTTTACAAAAAGCACTGGAATGCATGTATAATCTTGCCACACTGGTTTTTTTTAGGGGGCAAGACCCTAATTCCTGCACAGTGCTAAAACATGAGTTTATCAACAGAAAGCTCTTTGGGAGTGAGAATGGGTGTCTGTCTGTTAATTTACAGCACTATATAAATATTATTTTTGAGACTATAATAGCAATTATGGTGAATAGGGGCCAGATGGCCTCTGTATCTAGAAAGCAGAATGGCAGTGTATTTTTAATGGACTTAAATGTTACTTTTTGACAGGCAGCTAATATTAAATTCTATATTATAGGTGCCTGTCAGGTGAGTATGGTTCTGAGTTTTGGTTTTTGTTGAACTAATTACTAATGTCATGCCTGGATACTTTTGCCCACTAAAGCCTTGTTCTGTGGTGGGGTCTTTGTTGTTGCCTTTTTTTTTTTTTTTTCTAAGGATGGTTATTGATCTCTTGCTGAGCTGAGATTTCAGTTTTATGCCAGATAGTTTGATTAATGGGTTGGTTTCTGTAAGTGGACTGAATGGGGATAGGAAGCACAAGCCGCTCATGCCGCCAACCCTAACTCCGTCAAGACGCATAGCTCATTATGAAACAGTTATCAAGTATACATGAAAAATTAATTGGGCTCAGTTTGATTCTGAAAAGGATCAGCTTTCTACTTGGCGGTCCCCCCAATCTTTCCAGATGTTGCACGCTAGCCCCTCGAGAAGCAGCGAAGGGAGATGTATTAATACATTGTATTGATTAGATCAAGACCCCTGACAGTTATTTGTAGAGATACCATCTGGCTGCTGTTCGAATTCCTTCACCAAAAACAGGACGTGACATGTTATTAATCTCAACTCTCTAAGTATAGACAGTTGCCTTTTCTGCTAAACCGCATTTTACCATTCCGTAGGAGATGGAGGCAGACCTGAAGGGTGCTGAAATTAAGGTTATTACACAAATTGAGCCATATGGTCCAAATATTTCAGCAAGAAAATTGCCAGGCAATAAAAATTGCTCCTGCCTTCCTAATGGTGTAAATTACAGTTTAACCATGGCTCTAATGATGTCCTTCTGCCGCGCTTAACTACTGTTACATGAAGGACATTGTTTTAAAAATATAAAAAACAAGTAAATGCCAGCAGCGTGTTTTACAATCTGTTAGTGTGTCATTAAGAACACTGTCAGAATTACATAAACATAATGGCAGGCAACCTAGCATACAAAAGAACGAGTATGGAAATAGAAAGTGTCTTGAAAACTCCTTTAGCTCTGTAATGTCAAGAGCCCTTTCCCTTCTGGAACTTTTCCAGTATGGGAAAACGTGGCTGGTAATTTATTCCAGTTCTCACACAGGCTCTAATGGAGATTTAAAAACAGAAGAAAAAAAAAACCTGAATATACGGATGCATTTTGAACAGGTGACAATGGAGAGGTGTAAATTTACTATCGCATTATACTGTAACTGTATATAAAGTTAACTGGGTATGAAAAAGGAATCCAAGATGCAAGCCTCTTTTCAAACTGAAGCATTTTTTTTATTCTTTGGGATCATAATGGGACTTTCTGTTGTTTTTCAGACTGTTTGGAGAATTGCAGAGTATTAAAATGGTTTCAAAGCTCAAAAGCTCTGTGAATTTTACTAACAGAGCTAGCAATCCTAAAAAAAATGTTTATTAAAAATAGCTGTAAGTTATTTGTTACTAAAAAAAAAAAGAAAGTACTTATCCAGTCAGCAGATGGATTACTGATTCAGATGATTCATCATACCGTGTGAAAATTAAATTGTAAATAAATAAAGTGAATAATTGGCCACTCATCCAACTATGAACAAAGGAAACACTCTGAGATGGCCATACAGAGAGGAAGAATCACGTAGGTTTATAATAAATACTATTTGGAATATTTAGTTTGACCACTTCTACTTTAAACCATGTGCAGAGTTT
Organism: Falco peregrinus; assembly: GCF_023634155.1. Taxonomy (NCBI): domain Eukaryota; kingdom Metazoa; phylum Chordata; class Aves; order Falconiformes; family Falconidae; genus Falco; species Falco peregrinus. Next base: position 23,566,221 of record NC_073731.1, on the reverse strand, counting down.
AAGAGTTCATGTATGCCAGATTTCTTGGTAAAATAACCTGGTACAGCCATGTTACCAGCCTGGCATCTGGCTGACCAGGCGCAGGGCACTGGTTCGGGGAGGTGCACTTAGAGCGCTCCGTACCAGTAGTTTTGTAGAAGTGGCTGCTGGAAACCAAGGGGTCCTGTGCCCCACCGCTGCCGCCCCTCTCTCCCTTGGGCCATGTTGCTCTGGGTCTGCTAAGCAGGCAGAGCTGCTGCTTCCCCTGCCCGTGCACCTCTGAAGACAAAATCTTCCACACCCTTGCAAGGGCACCCAGTTCCTGCTAGATCTTCATGCTGGTTGAAATGTATTTTGACAATGATGAAAACACAAGTGAGTGATGTCGAACAGATGAGTGGAAGAAGGGAGATTGTGAATTAGCTGGCTGGGTTGGCTGGTTGGTGAATGAGCTGACAGGCAGCTCTTGCATTTGTCTTCAAACCTAGCACAGTTTCTGAATTGTGTGAGGATCTTATTTGTGTGTGGAACAGGGAAAAGATGACAGGGGACTTTTGACAAATTTAAAACGTCCCCAAACCAGACAGTTTATCAGATTCAATAGAGTTCAAAGCAGTCTTTGTATCTGTCCTTCCTGCTTCTCAGTACCAGTACAATCACAAATGAAAGCACTAAAACATAAGTAATTCGTGGCCGGTTGGGTTTTGCTCCAAAGAAACTGAAGGCAGAAAGCAGTAGACTCTTGTGAGGATGGTAGTCTGAAAACTTCCTATATACAATCTGTGGGGGTGTTTACATACATGTAGTCTGTATTAGGAGGAAACAAAGTCCAATTTATGAGTTTATTCCATCACACACTGCAAGTATTTGCCTCGGCACCTTGAATTTTTTATCTAACCAAAGTTACAGAAATCCGTGGCAAACGGGATCTGGAACTTCTAAGTCTATTTTTCTCTATGCACAAGAGAGAGATTTTTTTATTTAACGATAGAAACTGTATAGTATTTTTAAATCTGTTTCTTTAGCACTCCTCCATTAAAATCTCTTCAGTCTTTAAAGAGAGAGATTGGTACAGATGTCCTTCCACCAGCATCTGACAGGCTGGAATATTTGGAAAGGATATGCTCATTGAACTGCTTTATGAGTGCCAAGAAAAGCTAGGAGCATGGAGAGAAGGTTTCTACCCATGAAGTGGAAGGCTTGCTGGTAAAAAACCCTGCCAAAGTTCCTACCAGATTCAGAGAAATTTTTCTCACCTTGTTAACAGGTGCCATGTTACAGCTTTAGGGCATCAAACATCATCTGTTACACCTGTGGCAACTGCAGGCTGCTTTACTCCCTCCACCAAAACTGTGGAAACTGCTTCTTCCTCCATTCCTTTGCCTCCATAAGCCTTCCTTTCTAAGAACCCACTTAGAGAGTACAATGAGTGATAAAGGGAGCAGGAATTCATTTCTGCCCTGAGAGTCTAGTAGAAAATAAATTCTGTCTTTTTCAGATTTTTGTCAGGAACTTGTTCCTATTTCCAGATGTTCTGTGGCTCCTGCAGTCCTTACAACAGGCAGGACGCTGCTACAGTCAGGTAATGTGCTTTAAAGGTCTTATGTTACTGGAGGCTGTGTAGTTACACAGGCAAAGCTTTAGGAGGCAAACACATGTCCACTTAAGGCAACCTATGATGTGCAAGAGCAGCAGCTGGACCTGCAGCACAGTACCCTTCACTAAGTTCTTTGACTTTGCAGCTGTAGGATGTCTTTTTAAACTGATCCATGGCTTCTCCACCTTCCTTCTTTATGTAGCACCTATGTCTTTTAAACACTTCTGTGCCCACACCACCCTAACATATAAAGATGATGTTACTGCTGGGGTATGGCCTATCTGAATGAAACCCCTGGAGTATGTGTTGACTGTGAGCCAAAAGGACTCCAAGGAGTTGTATACTCACAACAGGAAGACGAAGAGAGGTCCCAGCATCTGTTTAGCCTACTCATTTTGCTACTAAATTTTGCTCCAAGCATTTTTCCAAGTCTGTGTCCTACAGGTTTGAATGCGCCGATTCTTTTTTCCCATTCAGAGTAGAGTTCCTAGCCTGAGCCAAATCCTCCACGCAATGTGGAGATGCTACTCTAGTGCCTGCAAAAAGGGCACCAAGTTTACAATTGCCCTACAAAATCAGAACTGCAAATGCAGATTTAATATAGCAAGAGAGTAAGCGAAGTGGACTCCTTGCAGGGATAAATTTTTTGTATTTTTGCCGTAAAGAAAACTTTACTCATCACAAACAAAATGAATGAAACTTTGCCGAGCTCTTATATTTCAACAGGCTTTAAAAAAGAATTAATGAGAAGTCTGGAAGACATCTTTTCCCAGACAAAGTGAAGTATTATTCTTGTCATTATGGGATCATAAAATTATTTTTTATTGTTTTCTCTTCAGGGGTTCAAGACAGATGATAATTTAGATTTTCTCTAATGCTAGTCTATGCTAGAAATCCTAGACCCGTGATGTACCAATAGATCATGAGATTTATGCTATAGTTGTAGCTTAAGACAGTGACATATTTAAGTGCTGTGCGTAAAGTTACTGGAAAGTCCTGGCCTAAAAAGACTGAATAGAGACCCTGAGAGTAAATGAGAACAATATCACCTTTTCCACCAGGTAACACAATAATTTGAGCTGTGGTTGCTTTTAATGTCAAACACAGTGCCCCCTTTGAGGACAAATAGAGCTGAGAACATGTGGCTTTTGAAATAGATTTCTGAGACAAAAACTTGCAACAGCCCTTCAGCATACTGCTTTTTCCATCTTTCTAGTCCTGCCTAGAAGAATCATAACACTTTCAATTGCTTTGTTAACAAACCCCTGTAATGATATTTGGTTTGAGGGTGTTAATGGAAATTTGAAACCATACTGACTGGAGTAACATCATCTCAGACTGAAGATCTTTACCAATACATTAACCCGTTCATAGGAATCAGGAGTCAGGGATGTGTGCTTCAGTATTATGGATTAACTAAACCCAACCTCTGTTCTGGTTGAATGCCATCTACATACACCATTTAGTTTTGTTGTTCTACTCATGAAGATCCTGATCCAGGATCCTTGAAAAAGCAAAAGAAAGCTTCTGTTGAATTTGAAGTGTTTTGAAACAGCTGCAGTTTAACTTCTGAGGCTATCAATAATTTTTGTTTTCACCTTAAGAAAAAAGAAACTGTTCACCTGTATGATCCATTGCTGTGTGCTGATTGAAATGTTGTCACTGGCTTCTTGGCTGCTCTTTGAGTCTTAAGTGAATTTAACCAAAAATCACAGCTCTGAATTCTAAAAACTTCCTTTCGATGGCCGGTGTTGGCTAGCCTATCTAATCTGGAGAGAGAGTAAGGCTTTTCTGATGGGCTATTCAAAACAGTACTTAAACATAAACGTGATTTTCACTTTAGAGGAACCTCCCTTCCTCTGCACAGAGTATAGAGAATAAATGAAGACACCAGCTACAAAGTTTTGTGTCAGAATGTAGGAGCTCTGACCGTTTCCCATAGCGCCTCTCTTAATCTTTAAGTACTTGAATACATTTATATGTCTGGCCCAAAATGACTACACTGTGTAGTAATTTCTTTTTGAGTTGCTCATTTATAACATGCATACACGCAGCTAATCAATAGATGAGACAGTGAAACTAGTGGATTTACAAGTTAATATGCTGGAGTCAATAATGTGCTGTAAAGACGTTTTCAATTCTGAAATCAGCACAATTTGTTTTGTACTAAGCTTAACTATATACCTGTTGATTTAGCGGTCTGTTTTAATTCCCCAAGTAACTTAAATATCCAAGGATAATACAGAATCCAAACTAAACTTGTTACGCTTCAGCTTTCAAGTTATATTTTCAATATTTACATCTTTCATCATTTCAGTGGAAGTTCATCTGTCCACTGGGTTCGCTTGGTTTCAGGACATTAAACCTGCAAGCAGCTTCTCTTCCAGTTATTCTACCAAACTCTATAACCACTCTGTCTTCTTTTCAGCCTTTTTCATGGTGTGGAGTAGATTCTGAGCCTTCATATTGGCAAGACATGTTTGCTATGGGACACAACAATGTAGACGATCTTTATTGAGCCTCATTATTTTCGTCAACGGTGCAGTCCATAGCAGCTGCAATGGGAAAACAAGATTTTTGTTCCTCTTGCCACAATGTGACACAAGGGCTTTCCAGGCTACTTGTTGAGGCTTTCCACTAGTATACAACCAGTAGGGGCAGGGATCCCTTGTAGCAACCCCCTACTCTGAACTTGGGGGAGCAACCCGCAAGTTCTGGAAGGAAGGTGTCAGATCTGTGCTGGACCTGTCAGTATTTTGAGGGGAAGCTGTGCTTTGCTGAGGAATATGTCTCCAAAGTGTACTCCTAATTATATGTCTAATCAATATCCCCTGATAATATTCAGAGGAGAGGCAGAACTTTCCTCCAGCTACTGAAGAGAGGGCGTCCCTACCTGCAGAAGCAGTGTGCGGTGTGCTTCTGGTGCGGAGCAAATCTTTTTTTCCTGGCAGGGATTGGCATAATTGGAGTGCACCTCTCTCAAACTGCTACCTGCACACCTTCATTTAATTTCAGCCAGTGTTGGAGAGCAGGTATTTACATGTAGGAATTGTAAAGCGTTAAGGGAAGGAATGAAAAAAACCTTGTGAAGGAAAGCCTTTCAAGAGATAGAGGTTTGCATGCTTTTTGGCCCATCATTTTTTAAAATTCATTTTAAAGGTGACATTTTAAGTTCAGCCACACATTCAGACTAAACTTTGGCCTTGATAATGTAGCTCCAAGTAAATTGTTTATGCTTACCTTTTAATATGTCTCAGAAGTGATTACATACAAATCAGGCAAAGTTTGAATGAAAAGCTAGAACTGTTCAGTACAGGGCAGAAAAAAAAAAAAAAGAATAAAACAGTTGAAGTAAAAACCTTTTAGTCTCCTTTAAAATGTTGCTTTTATTTTCCATTGTGTTGGCAGAAAGCGGGGATTTAAAGCTGTGAATTGCCTTGAGGCTGTGTTATCTTCCTCTACTTAGCAGCAATTAGAACTGCTCTTTCTTGCATGTGTTGGGCGAGAGAGACAAGGACTCAGAATGACTGAGAAAAGGGAATGAAGTAAGCTCGCATTTAACAATAATATGACACATCTGTTGTACCTGTATAAAATGGCATCTAAAACAATAATGCTGGTTTCCTGAAGCTGCATAGAGTAACACAGGGAGATATCCTGAGACTTAATTAATGTTTGTAACATGATGTGAGGTCCTATGATGAAAAGTCATGTAGAACTGCAAAGTCCTAATTTTATGGAGCACAACTGACATTCAGTGGCATTTTCAAGGAAACTGATGTGGGAGTTCACCTGCAATCTATGTTAAGATTTAGATTGTCCTTGTACAAGTCCCCTTAAAGGTTTTCTGCAAACTTTTTTTTTTTTATCTTTGCATTTCTTTTTCCCCCCATTATGGCTGTTGAGCTGTGCAAAGGCAAAAAATGAAAACAATTGCTTTTACAGGGGAAAAAATAAGGAGGATTTTATTTACCAAAACCACAGCCAAACTATTTTTCAAATTTTACAGAAAATAGAAACCTTCAGGTACTACGCTCAGGTCATTTTAAGATCAGATGGGAGAAGTTTTAAAATGTTCAGAGCCGCTTGTCTTCACAATATCATGTATCATATATGATGTAATTTAAAAGGAGATTCAGTGGTGTATGGCACAGATATATGTAGTTACAAATGTTATGGAGGAGCAATGTGAATGCTTGAAAAACAAAACTTCAAGTGAAACCAAAAGCCGCAACAGTTGATAATGACGAGGGCATGTTCTTTCTACAGCAAAGCAAAACTGATTGCTACAAGATACATTGAGTTGAGAAGTTCAGGTATGTAAATTATCCATTTTTCAGGATAACAAACACATCCACAATTTCATTACATTGTTTTAAAATTACAGAAGCCCTTCTGCAAAACATCTGCCACCTGAACATTACTAAAAGAAAAAAAGATTTGAGACTAAGACGACACCAACTGCACTGATGTAGCAGTCCAGATTTTGTTTGTTCTGACAAAAGCATCTAACTTCATTCTGGACATCAGCCAATATATCAAATGGAAAATACGGTTTATGGCATTGGGAAAAATATAACATTAACCCCCTAATGCTCCATATTAAGGGTTGTACCCCCTACCATTTGCAGGTTTGAGCCCTTAGGCTCTAGCTGCTGTTTTACAGCAGCAGTGGTTTTTCTTTCTTTTGCCATGCCTACAGACGACATAGAACAAATCCAACATGCTAACAAATAGTGGATGGAAAGTTGCTGCTCAGCAGGAGCACTATGTGTGGTACTTATTTTAAGCATATTCCTGGAGTTCAGCTGTATGAGTGCAATAGTTGTAATGTAGAGATAGATAAAAACCCCGGCAGAGTTTGTGTGCTTGCCTTTCCTAGCTTTTTACCTTCCCTGAAGGCACGCTTCTATCCCAGATTATAAAGCTCCACCTGAAGGACCATTCATTCCCATTCTCCTTGTGACTAAGGTAGACTCAACACATTGCAAGTTCTGCAGTGCCTTGATGAGTTTATGCAGATTCCAGATTACGCAAGTGTTTGAATTTGGAACATCAAAATAACCTCCCAGCTAAGTCCTGTAGTGTTTGACATTCTTTAATATGATGCTGGATTTCATATACCGTGAAGTCTTTGCTGATGTCTCTGCTCTATCCTCTCTCACTCTGATCAGCTCTCCACAAAGCATGCCCCACTCAGCTAAAGATCAAACTTACAACGTACGTCCATTTTACTGAGGGTAACTCATAATTGCTTTTCAGTGGGGTTTAAATGTTTTACCTCATGCTTTATAGTATCTCAGATAAATAGCATTAACATTTTTCCTTCAGATTCTGCCTGTCATTTTGAAGAGAAACAGAATCTAGTTCTTCATATCCAGAATGACTATCGAAACCAAAAAGGATCAGTCAGGTTAAGTAAGGATAGCACATTTGAACTGACCAAAAACAAATTTTGGAGAAAACAGTCCTGTCAGGTATCTAGTTTATTAAAAAAACATCTTTTTTCCTCTTTCTTTCTCCATCACTTTCTCATGATGAGGATTAATAAACGTGGTTTACCGTGAAAAAATGGGGGCAGGGGAGGAAGGTGCAAAACTGTGGTTTATTATACAGTAGGTCTTGTGAGTGTTGTTAGAGATAAAATATTAATGTTAGGAAAACATGTTGACATCGTCCTCTAGATGGTGTCTATAGTGGAATGTCATGTCATTGATATTTTGGTTTATTTGATTTATTTAGTCATGCAGAAAAATCTTTTTTGGGGGATTTTGGTATTTCTTAGTACAAATTAGACAAATACAGATGCAAATACATTTTTAAGAAGGTGGCGTTCAGCGATGTTTGATGGATTTGAAATACATAATTATGTAAGAAAAGGGAAAAAAAGAGAAGAAGGGAGAGGAGGAAAAGAAAGGAGAAGAGATCTTATCTGACAAGAAATAGAATGGAAAAGGCTACTGAAGTGTTGGCTTTGCCCAAAGAGGTTTTTTAAGATTTTAGCAGTAAAACTGCAACATTGCTGGTGGTTTAAGAGTGTGTACTCCTACCCAAAGGCCAACACAGTGACTGTGTGCGGCTTGTTAAATGTGCTTGATTTCATTTTAACGTGCAGTGCATCCTAGTTTTCTTTTTGGTGCTTAGCTTTCAAGTCAAAGCTGGAGATTCAGACGCCTGGTGAGACTGCAGCAGGTCCCCAGGTGTGCCAGGAAAGAAAACTGTCTACTGTGAAAATAGGCACCAGCTCCACTAAACAGATTCAGCTACATGCAATTCACAGTTCCTTACATGCTCTGCCAGAAAGGAGGAAAATTAACTGCAATGTAATATTTCTATATCAGGTATTAATTGTTGTTGTTTGCAGAACATTTTAAACTTAGATTGCTGCTGTTTCTAATGGTTTCCCCCGGTATAGTCCACATGCCCACATAGAAATGATTCAGTTATGTGCTGAGTGAAACAGGGTGTGCAAATTAGGTTTCTTATTAAAAAATTCTGCTGGCATGGTACTGTTATGAAAGACAGGAACATGGAGTTACAAAGGACAGATGATTAGTGTTCTCTGATGTCGATAGCAAAACTAACATTTGTTTTAAAAATAAACTACAAGAACCTTCTTAAAGGTGAAAAAAACCCCCAACCAAACCAACATTAAGTTTGCCAGGAATCACAACGAAAGAATATTTTAAGATCATGTAATCAAAGCTTATATTTTAATAAAGGAGCCATTTTATGTGCTTTACTTTGTAACTTGGATCTATTCTAATACACCTAAAAAATTATTTTTCCTAAATTTATTTATAAAAAAGCAAGCTCAAATATAATGAATTCCTGACTCTTATTTCCTAGCCACTGTAGAAGAAAAGACTGCATCAATCCACTGCAGGGCTGGGAAAACAAAAGTGCCTTTTCATCTCAACCAAAGATGGTTCAGAATAATCCCTGGGCAAAAATGTTTCAGAATTATTTTGTGTTTAATATATAAATGCCTGGGTTTAGTAACTTAAAAATTTAAATTTTTATTTTTATTTTTAAATTTTTATTAGTAACTTAAAAATTTAAATGTTTATTTAATTTTCTTTCACCATTCTTGGGGGTTTTATATACCATAAAAATTATCATCAATGTTACTGCTATTGAAGGCCTGTTGGGTAATATCAAATAATATAATAGTGATTTTAAATGAAAATATAGGCATTGAAAGGCAGTTTTAAAATTCTAAAATGAAATGCTGAGTTCTTAAAATGTAAAATTTTAAGAGTGTAATTTGCCCACAAAATTGACCAAAAAACGTTAAAAAAAATTTACACAAACTGGAAGGAAAATAAATTGTGCAACATCAATTTTTGGTGACAATGGAAATTCTAGTCACCTCTAAGCAAGATAATTTCTGGTAAAATTAATAACACTGGTTTCTGTTTGCCTAACCTTTGAGGTTTTTCAGTACTATCACAGGAATAATTTATATCCCAGTCCACACCACTACAGGAAGGGGGCTCACAGATTACTTGTGTATCCATAAGTTGTATCCCTGCGAATTTGAGTGTAAGGCTTTAAGAATAGAGTAGATTTGTTAAACAAAAAAACCAGTGTGCATGATACAAGCCTGAGAAGGAAGGCAAGCCAAAGGACAAGTTAGGGATTGCATATGAATGTGCACTCAGTGCAATTTTTAGAGTGAAGGCAGGGGCTAAGAAGTAGGCTGGGAAATAAGAGTGAATATCAGAGTCAAGGTGCAAGCACTCCCTTGCTTTGCAGAAAATGGCAAAGAATCTGGGTTAGATGGGGAACTGGATAAGAGGATAACACCAAAGGTGAGGATAAGCTATTTTAGTAAAACCCCAAGCATTCCCCATCACTTCTCTCACTTGTGGAAGAATCTGTTCGGCTTCCTTGATGGAGAACTTGAAAACTGTCATTGGAGGGTGGTCAGATGAACGTTCTGACTGCCAGGAGACCATAGCTTTCTCCTCCAATGTCCAGGGAGCGTTTGGCATCTCTGCCTCTGTAGACAAGGGAATGTCATAGTGAATTACCTTCCCATCATTTATGTCTGTGGGTTATGAAAGAAGAGGTTTGGTTCCCTGTATCGCTCCTACCATTAGCAGTGTGGCAACGTCTGATGCCATTGAGTTTGGAGACTCACAGAAAGAATGAGCTAGCTTTTTAATCAGATGCTGAAGATAGCTGCCAAATAGGAATTACTGTATGAAGAGAAGATAGGGAAAGAGAAGAAACCAGAGCCTAACCTTAACATGCCTGGTGATGACTTGCTGAGTTTTGATGATTACCCCTGAAGAAAGGACAGACACTCAAGCTGCCTGTTGGGGCAGCTTTTTAGTGGTTCGGAGATCTGATGTAATTGTCACATTTTGAACTCATGCCCTGAGACCTGGGCAACTGGGTAAGCTGGCCTGCCTTGAAAAAAGAGGAAAACCCATAATGACACCACTGGAAAGTGCTGCTTTATCAGATCGATAGATTCTTAAGATGACTAGGTTGTGTAGTTGTATGCAGTTTAAACATTTGTGCAGGGAGTCCACCCGCACAGAGTATTATTGACAGCTACAGATCAATGCTAATTTTTGATCATTTTCAACCTACAAAGACCTCTTGACCCGGTTGCCACCTTAGGGGCACTTCAAGTGGTCAGAAGCAATCACAGTAGGCAGTGTAAAATCATCAGACCCTTGAAGGCTGTGCAGCCTTGCCCGTGCCCAGGAGAGGAGGACTGGGAGGTAGCGAGGAAGGCAGGCACTTTGCATTATGGATGCTGCTGCCTTTGAACGGCATGAAAGACTATGCTAATTTGTTTCCAGACTTTAAGTGACTTCTGTGCTCATGAATTAAAAAATAAACAAACAAAAAAGGCAATCTGAAGCAAATCTTGACAGATACATTATTCATGATTCATGTTCTCTTGTTTTATATTTTGAAAAATGTGTTAAAACAAGGTTTTATTTTAAATAACTTTTATCCTAATTTGCAGTTGGAAGGCTAGAATTAGCCGAGGAGCGTAGTTGTTGCTGTTAACGGCAGCACGTGAATAATTTTACACAGCAAAAGCAAAGGTGTGGTCCTGCCTGGAGTAGTGGTGGTGCTGTCAGTGCTGCACAAGGGCAGGGGATGGGGCTGCGGGGGTCAGGTCATGGCAGCTGGTCACAGCTTGCCTCAGGTGTCCCTTTCTGTAGTGTTTACATCAAAAGAATGGGCTGTATAAGAGGAGTGTGAGAGTGCACACACGTAGATGGTTGTTGGATTATTCTTAATTTAATGACTGGCTGAGTGAGAGCGCTTTGCAGTAGGAGACAGAGAAAGGAGGGGATGGGCTTGTAGTCCGTCAGATTTCATGGTCGCTCAGTCTACGAACATCTTAATGTTTGCATTAAAATTTTATTTTGTTGGTTTGCTTTTAATGGTGAATGAAATCTGGACTGTTAGCAGTGTGTAAACATGGGCTATATGAGTTCATGGCTTTGCAGACAAAGACTATTCCAGGCAATAATTCCAGGCAGAATATTCCAGGCAATGATTTTGATCCTGCACCTGTTTAAGTCTGTGTTGCTGTCCGCTGAAGCCAAAGGTGCTCTCCTTTCAAGGTGTATTTTGCTATTTATATTTGACCATTCCAGCAGGTTAGTATTTCTATGCTGAAAATGTCATGGGAGGACATAAAGTAATTCTTAAAACGAATCAGTCTGCCATCCGTTCTCTTTTCAGTATCAGCCTTTGAGCTGAGCAAATTCACACATGGCAATGGCAGCAGCGCAGGGGAAGGAAACGTGGCTCTGTATTCTGGGAGTGCATCCCTTGAGCTTACTTCAAAACCAAACCAAACAAAAATACATGTAAACCATTTGTTCTTCAAGAAGTATCTGTAGGAGCTAGGGATAAAAGTCATCCCTGGAAGGAATGGTTTAGCAGTCTCCAGAGAACATGATGAACTGCAGGCAAGGAAATCCCTCCATCCTTGTTTCATTTCAAGGTGTGGTGGGGCTTGTAAATAATTAAATCTTGGGGTTTAGTTGGAAAATGGTAGAGGTTGATGAAAATATGCTGGTTTCTGTTTAAAAAGAGAAGCCCAGTTTTGTAGAATTGCTGTTACAAAAGCCCACCCCGATGATGCAGCTGATTAGAAAGCAGAGCCGTTGCTCTTTCTATGGTGTTTGTAATAACGGGTTGTACCTTCGGAGAACCTCTGTGTAGCGGTTCAGGGACAGTAATTTAATGTTGTGTGCTCCCTTCTTCCCATCCCTACCCCTGAACCATGGAATGTAAATTTTAGGCTTTTAAAAGTTCTGTTTTGAAAACCTAATAGATAACTGTCCTCATAAAAACTATTAATACAGACTACATCCAATTGTAAAGCTAATTTTAATCATGTTTTGTGCCAACATAATTTCTGATGCCAGATTTTTATGCTAAGCGTGAGCTTCAATTTGAGCTCGGTTCTTTAACCTGCAGTTCATAATTTTGCATTCGGCTGTATAGGTTTTTTGGCTATGGCAGTTTGAACGCTTCCACTTTCAAGGATCTAAGCCATAAATGTTTATTAAAAGAATCTATAATGAAATCAGTTTTGTTATTTTTTTAATGGCTGCCTTGAGTATGTTGGATGACTGAACGCACGTTGTTAATCATTAAGTACTCATGTTACAAAAAGTGTTTGATAGTATTGCCATCTAGGGGCTGAACTAAATTCTCCATACTGAAATAAACTGTAATTGAACAGGTGCTGCTATTGACAATATACATATGTTTTTGCTTTATAGCCCACATGCTTTCCATGTTTCTTATGACAAAAGATACCTCTAAATGTCCCACAGCAGCCAGAGCTTTTTTTATATATAATCTGTTCGAGGTGATTGCTATTTGCATTTGAGCTTATGCTTTTTTGGCAGTGATGACTGGGAATTCCTAACAAAGAATTATACTTTTTTGCATTATTAATCTTGCTAGTGTTTGCCCTGTTTAACAGAAAAAGGAATCATTTATCAGAAAAGTATGTTTATAATCTGTACTTGTGGCATCTTCAGATTTAATATTCATAATGGTCATTCAAATGCTGTGCTATATTTATCTAAAAGACTAACTCATTGTTGTGAGGAAATAACTATTTAAATATTTATGATCTAACTTTTAATATTTAAAAAAAGAAATTAATATTTCTTTAAAATTTGTTTCTGAGTCTGATAGCTTAACAAACGTTTAAATATTAAACAAATGGAAGTGTTAGCATTTAACAACTTAATATGACTTACTGAAACAGGGAAATTGGCTTCAGCTGTTTCTGCCACATGAAGGAAACTGAATCTCTGCACTCCCCTTCTTGAGATCTATGCAATTAATGCAAAAGTATAACTAAAAATGAGATTAAATATATGAGTGATCAGCTGAACTCCTTTCTTCCTTGCTCCTCTGATGAGACAAATCTGAACAGTCTTCCATTGAAACGTGTTACCCCTGTTCTTTGTTAGCCACTGTATCTTCTCTGGCTGTTCAAAACAACGCTACAGCTGTATTGTCTTCTTGCCAGATGGGAGTTTGCACTGAAACTCGCTTTGCCTCGTACCCGAGCGGTTTTCAGGTCTGTCTGATGCGGTTTGGGTTGAGCTGGATAAAGCTGTGAGCTACGAGGCCAGTGGCCCCTTCTGGGCATGGCTGAAGCCCCTCGGTCTGCATCCCCCCGCCCGCCCCTGTGCTGGGCTGCGGTCTGGGTGCTGGCAGGTCAGCCCTGGCCAAGCCCGGTGGGATCCATGGACAGCTGTGCTCCTCCTCGCCCCTCTTCGCTGGTGCGAGGTGGGGGTCTGGCACCCGCAGGGTCTATCCTGCCTGCCTGTGTCCCCATCAGCAGCGCGGCTGCTTCCTCCAGCCTGAAGAAACAGGGAGGGGTCTTGTAAGGTGGCAGGTTGCCCCACAATTGTCCTACCTTATGAATTTACCTCAAGTGACATCTTTACAAAGCAGGAACATAGAAACCAATTTATTCCCTCCCTCCCTCTCCTCCCCGCCCCCCTCCACTTCTAAGGGATTAGTTTGCAGTAAGGGAACAAAACTGTGCTCTTGGAAATACTGTTGTCTATCCAGTGCTCTATGTAGCTGTAACAGGAAGGCGTGCCTGTCAAACGTCACATCTACACACAGGTTGTGTAAGGACTCTGTAGAGGCAGGCATCACTCACATAGCACAGGTTTTCCCATGTGCTTGAATCCTTCATAGTACCAGGCACTTTCATCCTGGCTGAGCAAAGCTCAGACACATGCTGAACGAACTGCAAGGTGATTGCCAGCTGAGATCTGAACTGTGCAGGACTTCCCAGAAGTCAACCTCAAAGGCTCTACCATAATGATAGATGTTTTTTTGAAAGCCTAAGAGTTTCTTTTTGAGGTTCAGCTATGGAAACCCACCAAAAAATCTTGGTAACCAGATGGGGTATTCTGCAAAGCGGTCAGTAGCGACCCCAAGCTGAGACTTTTTTCCAAGTGACATAAACCACAGATGCTGATTACTTTTTTAACTAACTCAAACATCTGTATTCTTGCTTCAGGGAACAAAGCATCAGGCTCATTTATTTGGATTGAAACCTTTCACAACGTATCATGTTCATGTCATAGCTGTAAACAACGCCGGGCAGGTTTCAAGCCCCTGGACATCTGTGCGCACGTTGGAAGCATCACCCAGTGGCCTGAGCAACTTCACTGTGGAAAAGAAAGAAAACGGCAGGGCTTTGCTGCTAAAATGGTCAGAGCCTTCCCAACCCAATGGTGTGATTAAGGTAATCTTCATTTTGACACTTCACTTGATCAAAAAGGAGAAGGGAAACACTGAATATTGAATCAAAACATTTTTGCTGAAAAGGACTCACAAATGCATTATACTTTAAAATAAGACGGAAGTCCTATGTAAGCACAAGACACTCTGTGAGTGTTCTCTGCTTGTGGTTATATTAAAATGAATAATATATTAACATTCCTGTGCTACCCTACAGCTGTAAATGTTCATTTACAATGAACCAAATTGTTCATTTAACATATAGAAAGCTATGCGTGAAAGCTTATAATCTTACTTGGCATACATTAGACATCACGAAAATGTGTTTCTAGAAAACATGGGTTTGACAGAGTGTTGATCTGAAATTTGGGACTTCTTTTAGCTCAACGTTTTCAACTGAGTGTAAACCTTTACCTGCAAGATTGGCAACTAGAGGGGTTTATTTGGAGGGTTTTTTCTTAAGTGATTTGCTCTAGAATTAGCCTGTGAGAAGCTTTGTGCTAGCCCATGAGAGCCTCACAATGAGACTTGGTAACAAACAAATATAATGAAAACTGTCACTAAGTGATTTGTTACTGCACCCAAAATAAAAAAAAAAAACAAAAAACCATGAAAAATGGATCAAAACATTCCTTTTGTATCAATGATCTGTTTGTGTGCTGATTTTTACTAGTAAGGAAGTAAGATTCTGAATCATTGGTTAATAGTCCTTACCCTGTTGCAAAGATTGAGCTGTCTCATCTACCGGTTATTGAAAAAAAATGTTGATTTTTTGTTTTTTTCTTTTGTCCTGGCTTCTGTCCTTTCTTCCCTCCCTGCCTTTTTTTTTAATTTTTCCTTTCTTTATTTATTCACCAGACCTACAATATTTTCAGTGATGACAACCTGGAGTACAGTGGTTTATCTCGCCAGTTCCTCTTCAGACGCCTGGAGCCATACACTCTCTATACCCTGGTACTGGAGGCTTGCAGCGTGGCAGGCTGCACTCGTTCCCCACCCCAGCCGGTCCGGACAGGTGAGGCACCCCCAGCATCTCAGATGGCACCTGTAATCCAGGCAGTGAACGCTACCAACATTGAACTGAGCTGGTTGCAGCCAATTAGTCCAAATGGAAAAATAATTCGCTATGAAGTTATTCACAGATGCACAAAAGAAAACGCTGCAGGGTACAAAGCAACAACAGAAGACGAGAAAATTGTTTTCACAGAATATAACACTGAAAGTAACGCATTCATATATAATGATAAAGGTTTACAGCCGTGGACAAGGTATGAATATAAAATACGCACCTGGAATGCTGCAGGCTACGCTGACAGCTCCTGGACAGTGGCAAAGACTAGTCAGACTGCCCCAGAAGGTCTCGCTGTCCCCAGGTTATCCTTGGTGTCGGTAAACCCCCGTAAAGTGCTCATCTCATGGGCCTCCCCAGCACAGCCCAACGGTATTCTTCAGTCATACAGGCTGCTAAAGAATGACGTTCAGTATCCTTTCAGCTTTGACGCTGCTACTTTCAACTACACAGATGAAGATTTACTGCCCTATTCAACGTATACTTACGCGATAGTTGCCTGCACGATGGGAGGCTGCTCTACCAGTGAACCAGCTGCAATACAGACGCTGGAAGCAGCTCCTGCCTTCGTGGACCCACCATCTCTGCAGGCTGTCAGTGCCACTCAAATTAATGTGTCTTGGACACCTCCTCAAATACAAAACGGAGATATCACCAAGTATATCTTGAAATTAAACAATGAAGAGTATTATCCTGGCAAAAGTTTGCAGATGTTGGTTTCTAATCTGCAGCCTTACACCCAGTATGATTTTGCATTGGTTGCCTGTACTGCGGGGGGCTGCACATCTAGCATATCCCAGTCAGTGATGACCATGGAGGCTCCACCATTAAATATGGAAGCTCCCAGGCTACTTGTCATGGGCTCAGAGTCAATTGAAATCACATGGAAACTTCCAGCTAACCCCAATGGTGAAATCACAAGCTACGAGCTAAGGAGGGACGGTCTACTTGTTTACTCAGGTCTGGAAACTCGGTATCTTGATTTCACCCTAATGCCAGGCATGGAGTACAGCTACACTGTCACTGCAAATAACAGTCAAGGGAGTGTGACCAGCCCGTCAGCTCAGATAAAAACCAACCCCTCTGCTCCATCTGGGATGTTGCCTCCTAGGTTGCAGGCATGGTCTTCAAAGGAGATTTTGGTGGCCTGGGATCCTCCTATCAAAGTAAATGGTGACATCAGAAATTACACAATCTCAATCCACAAGCCTGCTGAAACAGGAAAGAAAACTGTTGACTTTGATGCATCTCAGGTTTCCTTTCTGAGACGGTCATACATAGTGGCAGAGCTACAACCTTACAGTAGGTAAGTCTGGAAGACCTCATTTGTTGAATAAATGCTGCGGGGTGGTTCAGTGGGCTGGCAGCCAGTTCAACCATCTTGTTTAAACAGATAGTCAAACCCATGGGGTTTTATTGTCTAGAAAGCACATGATAAAACCAGGATTATTTTTTTTTTAGTTTGTAGTAACACCAGCTATATATCATCTTGACAAAGTGCATAGGGTTGGCACAGGTTGCAATTAATACAAGGAGTAATTCAGCACTCTGCTGTAGACTCCAAAACCTGCAATCTTGTATTTGTGTATCTTTTACAAGATGTCTGCATTCAAGAATAAATAGGGCTTTATTTGACAAAGTTCATGGTGAGAAGACTAAAGACCTGTTGGCTAGCCCATTCACAGCGTAGCTGGGCTAAAATTAATGAAGTCACACCAGGAATACGCTCACACCCTTGAGCCGAAAGCAAACAACTTGTGTTTAAGTGAGAGCTAAAACTTAAGAGGGTGTACCAGACTCTGCTACAGAAGGGGCACACTTGATATTGAAGTAATATCTTCCCCACTAATTCTTGATTATTTATCTGACCTTTCCTTATGTATTTGTGTAGGCATAATTTGTGTGTCTTACATGGTTGATAAGTCTGTCTACTATTTACATGTAACTAATCTAAATCCAAAGAGAGGAGCATAATAGAGTGAAGCTCTATAGCTCTCAAATGATATCCAAATCATATCATACAATGAATCATCATTTTGATTCATATCATCAAAATCAAAACAATTTTGAACATTTGACTCCTGCAGATGTTAACTCCAGTCTGGGGAAAAAAAAAGAAAAAAACCCACCAAAAACACAACCGAAACCAAAACAAATGAAAACCCAGAAGACAGCATTCTTCCTTTTTACTGAAAAAAGGCACAGCATATAATCTGCATGTTTATACAAACTGTTTTCTATTTAAAAATGCCAAAGACCAAGAGAAATTAAGAAATCCCCCAGATCTCATGCACATTCTATGTTTGTATTTGCAGTGTTTTAATCACTTCATTCCTGATTTGTGTTCCCAAAGGTATGAAATACAGCTCCAAGCTTGCACAGAGCTGGGCTGTGCCTCCAGTGAGTGGGCATCGGTACGGACGCTGGAGGCACCCCCAGCAGTGCAGCCTGCCCCTCTCATAGAAATACAGACAGCGGCTGGGGGCTTCCAGCCCACTGCTTCTGTCCTCTGGACTGGCCCGCAGCAGCCAAATGGGAAGATTTTATACTATGAACTTTACAGAAGGCGAACGACTCAAGCCCACGTAAATTTAGACCTTGCACTTGTTTACAACGGTTCTTCAACCTCTTTCAAAGATGACAAGTTGCTGCCTTACACAGAATATGAATATCAGGTGAGACTCTGATTATCGTTTCAGTACACTTTGAGAACCTTACTTTACATGTACAGTGAACATCTCAATTCTAATGTTAATAGTGTTGTGAAACCTGAATGATTGTTGTTAATGTATTTTAAATAGTTGAGAAGCTGAAAATAATTTTGCACAAGTAATAGATCCATTCAGCATTCATTTTTCTTTGGCTTAATCGTAAATGCCTGAGTTTCTTGTATGTTAATTGTTTGTGTACCATCCAGAGCTCTTGCAAGGCTCCAATGTTATGTAAGAAGTGGGAAATTCTAGTTCCTAAAACGCACCTTCATTTCATTCGTTTTTCTTTCTTTTTCCATCCTCTCTCAATCTATTATGAATTTATTTTTATTTTATGATCCTAAAGTAGTTTACTAGACCAGTGTTGTTTTCTCTTTAAATTAGATGTAGGATCATGTGCAGTTTTCCTGGGTGGTTCAAAAGTGTATTTGTTGTTGATGGTTGGTGTTACTGTTGCATGTCAGTATTTTTTCTATTGTTTTTCTTATAAGGCTAAGATAAAGGAAGGAGACCAGTTCTGCCATTCTTTCACCTGGAATTGTTTTCCATGTCAAAGTTGCAAGTTCTAGTGTCATTATTTTGTCATGCAGTACCTAGTGATAATGTAGGGTTTTACTTTATTTCAGCCTATGAATTAAGAACTTTGTATTTGTAACCATCTGAAATCTTTCCCTTTTTTATGAGTTAGTGGAATTTAGACCCTTATAAAAAAAAAAAATCCTCGAATTGGTTGTTTCTAAAAGTAAAAGTAAGGACGAGGTTGATTTTTTTCAATGATCTAATGATTTTTTTAATGTCTATGAATAGCCATGTTTACATGCCACCGAACAGGATACCACTAAGCCTTGCTACTGATTCCGTACACAATATTTGTGCACATGATATGTCTTGAAGATGCATTTGGCAATGCTCAAAAACCTTCATCACCTTTAAAAAAAAAAAAAAAAAAGTGTTCAAGCACGGATTTGTTTTGATGTATATGAAACACAGTGTGTTCCACCTCTTGAGCTTCTGCAAGATGGTGGCAATCTTTCTTTTATGATCTTTTTTACATTTGCTTTATAGGATCACAAGGTAATTTAGGTTGGAAGGGCTCTCAGGAGCCCATCCAGTCCAACTTCCCGCTCAAAGCAGATCAGGTAAGAGGTCAGGTGAGGTTGTGCAGGGCTTTATCCAGTTACATCCTGAAAACCTCCAGGGAGGGAGACTGTATAACCTCTAGGGGAAGTCTGCTCCACTCCACAAAGACTGTCATTGTGAAAAAGTTTTTTTTGTTATGTTCAGTCTGAACCCCTTTTGCTTGAACTTATACCTGTTTTCTCTTGTCCTCTTCCACCACGTACCATTGTGAGGAACTTCTTGTTAGCCTGTGGGTAGGTGCTGGGGGACTGCCATCAAGTCTCTCCAAAGCCACCTCTTCACCAGGCTGAACAAGCCCCAGTTCCACAAAGGCCATGGTCTCCAACCCCCTGATTACCTTGGTAGCCCTCTGGTGAACTTGCTCCAATTTATCGATCTCTCTCTTGTATTCAGGGACCAAAACAGAACAGACACTAAGTAAAGGCATGTAATCACTTCCTTTAATTGTCTGGCTGTGGTCGTGTTAAACAGCTCAAGATGTTGTTGGCCATCTTTGCTGCCAGATGACACTGCTGGGTCATGTTCAGCTTTCTATCTCTTAAGACCTCTAGGTCCTTTCCAGCAGAGGTGCTCCTTAGCGGGTCAGTCCCTACCCTGTAATTCTGCAAAGACTTACTCTTTTGCAGGAGCAAATCTTTGCATTTGTCTTGCTGAAATTCATAAAGCTGATGATGATCTATTCCTCTAGGCCCTTCTGAACAGCAGACCCGCTCTTCAACGTATCAACTGGTCCCCCATCTGCAAATTTGATGAGTGTGCACTGTACAGGTCAGGTTCTTTGGTAGCTCTGCTCCACTGCTACTGTTGTATTCTTTTTAGTAGCCAGAAACCTTGAAGAATTAAATCTAGAAAGTTGTTTTATCACATTAGTCTATCCAGCTGCTCTGCGTACATGTGTTGTAGACTCACTGAGTCATGTCATTTGGAAGGGACATCCAGAAGGCATCTGGCCTAGCTCCCTGCTTGAAGCAGGTCTAGATAGAGCAGGCTGCTCAGGGCTGTGTCCAGCTGAGTTTTAGATCAAGTTCTGCATCCTTGGACCTCCAAGGATGGAGATTGTACAGCCTGTGTGGGCACCCTGTTCTAATTTCTGACTGCATATCTTTTCTATTTGCATCTAATTGCCTTGTTTCAGCTTGTGTCCCTTGCCTCTTGCTCCATTACTGTCAGAGTCCCAGGTCCTGGAGGGAGGACTGCAGTGGCTTTCTTCATAAATCAGTTCTAGCAGCTCCAGTTTGGGTAAGAAAGGACTCTGAAGGGACAGTTATAAAACTATTGAAAAGAGAGCCTAGGGTGCTACTAGAAAAGTGTAGTCACTGCAGTATTCATAAAGCCCTTCTCTGCTTGACAGTCACAATCCTCTTTTTCTCCTCTGTATGTTTCTGGATTGGCAGCATGTCTGTAAGGTAACAGTCAGTGTGAGAAGTGGAGCGTCATCGTAGAATCATAGAATGGTTTGGGTTGGAAGGGACCTTAAAGATCATCTAGTTCCCACGCCCCTGCCATGGGCAGGGACACCTTCCACTAGACCAGGTTGCTCAAAGCCCCATCCAGCCTGGTCTTGAATGCCTCCAGGCATCAACAGCTTCACTGGGCAACCTGTTCCTGTGCCTCTCCACCTCATAGTGAATAATTTCTTCCTTATATCTAACCTAAATCTACCCTTTTTCAGTTTCAAGCCATTCCTCCTGGTCCTGTCACTTATGTGCCCTTGTAAAAAGTCCCTCTCTAGCTTTCTTCGAGGCCTCTTTAGCTCCTGGAAGGCCGCTGTAAGTTCTCCTCAGAGCCTTCTCTTCCCCAGGCTGAACAACCCCAGCTCTCTCAGCCTGTCTTCACAGGAGAGGTGCTCCAGCCCTCTGATCATCTTCATGCCCCTCCTCTGGACTCACTCCAGCAGGTCCATGTCCTTCTTACCCTGGGGGCCCCAGAGCTGAACACAGCACTCCAGGTGGGGTCTCACAAGAGTGGAGTAGATGGGGAGAATCACCTCCGCCGACCTGTGGGCTGCGCTTATTTTGATGCAGCCCAGGATTCAGTTGGCTTTCTGGGCTGCAAGCAGACATTGCTGGGTCATGTTGAGCTTCTTGTCCACCAGCACCCCCAAGTCCTTCTCCTCGGGGCTGCTCTCCACCCATTCTCCACCCAGCCTGTGTTTGTGCTTGGGATTGCCCCGACACAAGTGCAGGACCTTCCACTTGGCCTTGTTGAACTTCATGAGATCTACACAGGCCCACCTCTCAAGGCTGTCAAGGTCCCTCTGGATGGCATCCCTTCCCTCCAGTGTGTTGACCAGAGACACAGCTTGGTGGGTTTGGCAACCTTGCTGATGGTGTATTCAATCCCACTGTCCGTGACAAAGATGTTAAACAGTGCCAGTCCCAGTACCAACCCCTGAGGAACGCCACTTGTCACTGGTCTCCACTTGGACATCCAGCTGTTGACCCAACTCTTTGAGTGTGGCCATTCAGGCGATTTCATATCCACCAAGTGGTCCATCTATCAAATCCATGTCTCGCTAATTTAGAGACAAGATTTTTCAGGCAGGACAGTATTAAATGCTTTGCGCAAGTCTGTTACTTTGTGCTGAAGGAAATGATGAGCATCTGTGAGCTGACTGCTGCTTATTGCTGATTGCAGCCAACATTACTTGATTTCCTCCAGTTACTTAATAACATCTTCTTGAACCTAGCCGTACAGGAAATGCTGCAATAATACTCTCCAAAGCAAAAATGATAATTACTCAAAGACTGAAAATTTATTGCACTTAAAATATATAAGGGGGATATATTTTCCAGTTCTCACTTCTCTTGTGATGAGAGCTGTTCAACCTTTCCCAGAAACAGCACACTTTAGGGTGAACTGTTTGCATTTTAAGTCCTACTATGTACAAATATTAAGGCTTCCATTTCTTTCTCCCAGCTTTCTTTTAATGCCTTTGTAGGACCTATCTGTTGGCCACAACAGTGTGAAGTCTGCTCTCCATATACTGAGGTTCCCTTGTAGCAGAACTGTTGTTAGACCAGATCTCCTTGCTGCTTGGGACAGAATCAGTGAGGAATATGAATTCAAGTGCAGATGGGGCTAAGTAGGTAGGAAGCTTTGTAGCAGACCCAAGCCCTACTTATTAGGAATCTTTCTTAAATCAAGAAAAACTTCCCAAGTTGAAAGTTGTAGACATTGGCTATGGGATATTCTCAGTTGCACCAACTTCCAATTTTCCCAGTCAGAAGCTGTTCTTTAGGAAGTTGATACCACAGAGACTTTCTTGAGCCAAATTTTTTAATGATCTATTAGTGATGGATAACAAAGGAAGCCTTTTAACCAGATTTCCGTGGTTTACCGTGCTGTATTCAAGACTTTGCTTTTTGTCTCAGTTCTGCTCCATAACCGGGCTGAGCTGTTGACTGCTGTCCTAAATCATTTTTGGTTTTTTTCACTGGTAGCCATTTATTTCACCATGAGAGGTTTTTGCATGCATGTGTTTGTCTTCTGCTCATGTCACTTGCAGCAGTCCTCCGGGATCTGTTCTGAGCCCCTCTATTGTTGACAATTTATATCTTGCCTGTGAGACAAGTTATTCATAAGTATAGGGCTTGGCTTTTGCTATTATGCTGATGAAACCCAGATTTATATTTCACTTAAACTGGATATTGATTCTGCTGTCTCTGCATTTGAGGCTTGTTTGCTGGACATAAAACTTTAAATGCAACTGAATTTCCTCCAGCAGAATGCAGATAAAATCAAAGTGCTGTTTTGGGACTCTCTCCAGGACTTTTGGAGGTATTGAGATTTACTTCAATGAACCCTGACAGCTTCTTTGGATTTTAAATCAGGATTTTGGGGTTGGGGTCTGTTTGGTTTGGGTTTTTTGCTGGAAACTTCAGTAGGATACTTAGATAGATGCAAAAGTTGCACCTTCAGAAATGCTGAAGTGGCTTCAGAAGCTCATGCTGGTCGAAGGGACTACAGCCCCCAAGTGCTTAGGTCACTGTTCAGGAGAGCACTTTTATTCTCTAAAGAGAAGATCTGCATAAGGATATTAGCACCTGCCAGGTTTCAGTGGGTTTTTAAGAGGCATTGAGGTGCCCACTGTCCCATACTCAGAAATAATTACTTAGATCTTTGAAATTCCCTTTATCAGTTTGTCCATCTGTACATTTAGATATCTGCATTTTCTAGAGCATCTGGCCTTTTAGGTATTTCTTGGAATGCTGCCTGAGATCCTCAGCTGTGTTAAACAGATGAAATTGTATAAGGTCCTGAAAAAAACCCACCTGACTTCAACTTTATAACTCATGAGGCCTAATGTGTTTGCAAGTGTAATATTTTAATTTCTGGAATATTTCTGAAACAGAGTGTGTAGACCTTTCTCAGGAATTATTGAGGGTGGCGTGCACTGTTACCATACAGCAACCTATAGAGTCAGACCTGTTTTTCTCAGCCAAGAGAAGGCTCTTTGGAACAGAGACTTGGGGCATTTAGTGCTATTCTGCAAAGCAGAGCTGTCAGAGTATGGTGTGATTTCCATGCGAGTGCAATGTCACTCCTCCGCAATTGCTTTTAATTGAGTGCTTAAGACTGTTTCTTTAGATTAATGGCTTAATGTCTTCCTGGTTTAGGACACATCCTTATTTCCATTTGGCAGACACGGAATATGTGAACGACAGAAAAGTAGGATTGTCCTTTTTCAGAAATTTTATGGCTCCCTGTAGAGGTTTATTCTCCAGGAGGACTAGCCAGTGCACCAGGACAGGGTCTGAAGCACTGGAGCTGGCTGCCTCCGACCACTGTGGGAGGCACAGTATCCCTCTTGCTTGTGAAGCACGCTTCTCACACTCCAGTTAATGCAGCCAAGTAAAGTGCCTAGGAAATACCCTGAGATATACCAGGGCAAAGGTTTTTTGAGTCCTCCATCTTGAACTATCAAAGAGAAAACAAATCATATGCTGCCTTTGGAGAGATAAAAGGAAAAAAAATGGCTGCAAAGTCATGAAGATTAAGGAAGGACCAACTACACAGAGTGCGGAATACGTCAGCCCTCTTGGTCACTTTTCAGAGATGGCAAGAATGACACTTGGTTTACCAGTTTGTCAAATAATTGGCTGAGATCCAGTTTGTGGTGCTTAGTTACTGACAAACAGCTCAGTGACTTCTGCAGCTTAAAATGGGGTGAAACTGGTTTTCTGACTGGCTGGTGATGGATAGTCACCCATTTGTAGTACCCCTCATATCTGGCTCCTTTTCATTGTTTGAATTCACCATTTCTTCTTGTCTCCCTGACAGAAAGATACACTACAAAGTAGTGACATAAAATGAAATGTAGTTCGTTCTTTCTTTCCCTGCTTGTTATCTCCTCTTCGTTTTGTTTGGAAGAGTGTTTTTTCTTACAAGGTTTGTTGCGCTCCCTGCTTCCAAGTAAAGAGAGATTCTCATGCTACACCTGCATTACGCTACTGAGCTTCCGAAAAGTAAAGCAGATATAACTGTATTGTTTCACTGATGTAATGGCAACACCTACTCTAAATACCCTTTTGCAGAAAAGATGCTTTCTTTCCCCCCGTAGAGGGTACACAGTAGGGAGGAGGTCCATTTGAAACCACACAATTTCATTAAACCCTGCTTCAGGCACTATGTTTCTGTTGTCAACACTATCCTAAATTCAAATATGTAAAGAATACACTGATGCAACAAACCTTGACTTTTGTTCATTAAACTGAATATGGATATTGGACTGGATTTGTTGGCTTCCAGATTTACCAGTGAGACTGTTACAGCACCGCTCTTGCAAGACCCTTCTCAGTAAATTGTGATTCTGACATATTCAAAACCACGGCAAGCTATCCTTTAAAAAGACATTAATGTGAGTGCCAGGGGAAAATACACTCCAGGGCTGTAGATGACTTGATATGATTTCCTTGATTGTATCTTTTTATTTATGAGGCATAATTTATGACTGCTGAAAAGCAAACTAAAATGAGTGATGACTAACTACAGCCAAAGTAATAAATCAGAAGCAGAGAAAGAAGTGGTGATTTTGATCGAATCTATTGAATTAGCTGTTGTCCTTAGCCATTATAGGTATTGGAAAGACCTTTTAATATCTGCTTATCTCTCTCATGGGAACTTGGTAACTATCTTATTATACACCCATAGGAAACAAATTATTTCATTTTCTACCTTTCAGAGTTAAATCTGTTTACATCTCTCATTAATTACTGGTGCTATACTATGTTATATAAAATGAGCTTCCTCTAGAATCCGATAATTTTGTTTAGGTCCCAAAGTGTTTGCCTGTTCTCATTCCCTTTCCCTTCCCCAGAGTGGTTTTAGTACTTTTATTTTTAGCATTTGAACATGGAGATGAATAGCAACGTTAAGAGGCTCAAATTATCACCATGCTAGAAGCCTGGATCTAAAATCTATGCCATTGTATGTTTACAGCCTCCCTAAGGATGCCAACAATGTTGAAGAGGAAAAAGTATGGGTCTGAGTATGGGCAATCAGAAAGCACACATTTGCTTACTTTTTTTTTTTTTTTTTTACTTTTTGTGCCCCTGGTCACGAGTGGACACGACGCTTTCTTGCCTTTGCTCTGTTCCGTGTAGATTGCAACCACTTTTGAAACTTTCTACTTTGCTAATACCTGGCTGACACTATCGTGCCCAGATGTGAATACATTATCCTAACGCTGAATGCTAGATTTTGGTAGACAAGCTTTGTGCTCTGGGCTGTACTGACGTTGCACAAGTAACTCCAAATTACCCAGGCTGCCCATGAGTCAGTTCTGATGAGAAGAAAGACTCGTGAAGGGTGCTGCAGCTGATGAGGAGGGGGAGCTTCTGATTTTCTCTAATTTTAACTAGCCAAGATTATGGTCTCTTCAGTTTTCTTGTAGACTGCTATTTGAACACAACTGAAAATTGGGTGCTGTGTTTCTGAACTTACCGATGCATCTCTTGTATACCCCTAAAATATCTTCTGATTGGAAAAAAATTATGCTGTGAAAACTGCATTTATGCAAGTGTAGGGTTAGAAATTGAACAGATCTGATTCAAGAAATCCAAAGCAAAGTCTCAAAGTAGTGCTGTGTCTTTGCGACCTCCATGAAGCAACTCTAGAAAGAGTGGTACGAACTCCGCTCTGCTACCATTTATCTCTCCTAGCACATGCCAAGTAGTGCCAGCATTGAATCCTTTTTGGGAAAGACGAGCAGTCACAGGTGTGTGCAGTCTGTGGATGCCCTAAGGGCAGAGACCCAAGTTGTACCTGACTTAGACACAGGAGTAAAAGTTATGTGTGCATGTGAAACGTGGTGGCTTGATATGACCTTGTGGTGCCCCGGGAACTACAGCACTAACTGCCCTACAGCTTTAAGCAGTGCTCAAAGCTGAAGGTAGGTAGTGTTTTACTAATGAGACTTATTTTAAGGCAAAAGGCTGTTTTCTGAATGCCTGCAGGAGCTTACTGCAAGCTGCTGCCACATAAAGAGCCGAGATCTTGTCCTTCACAGAGGCAACTGTGAGGCACTGCAGATTAACAGCAGGACAGAGCAGTATGATGCACGGTGCCTCTACGTAGGGCAGATACGGTGGGAGCCAGAAGTTGCTGCTTGCTGGTAGTCAGCTGTTTGGCTCGCCCTCCCTTCTGCTGATTCCTTGCAAGAAGGAAGGGTGAGAAGCACCTGGCCTCAGTGCAAAGCAGAGTATCCCAGGTCTCCCTGACCTGGGAATTCAGCAGGAGGTCAGGACTGCTGCCTTCAGACAGGCAAGGTATCGCCAGCCAGTCCACCCTTCTGCCTGCTGCTGCCTTGCCAGGCTTCAGCAGAAGTGAACGAGATCTCTCCGGTAAGGGAGAGTTTCTCATTCTCTGTAGGCTGTCAGCTGCCTGAGGCTCCCCTTTGCAGAACGGGAGAGATTTCCCACCTGGGGACTTCTCGGTCAGTCCCTGTGTTTGCAGCTGTAATACCTGTCACGTTGTTCGAGCCAGGTCTGAGATGCGAGTGTTGTGAACTGCAGACATTAGTGCACGCACAACATCCTCTGCCAAAGCGCTGCTGTCGGCTGTGGTTGCACTTCTTCATGTAATTGGAGTTGTATGATCAAGGGATTGCTTTTTTGTTTTGGGGAACTTTGGCCACACACTGTGTTTTCTGCCTTAATCTGGTACTCTCTTTGCCCTTTTATTGGGGGTTGAGTGCTTTATTTTGGCAGCTTCACCTTCTCTTTTTCCTCACGGCAAGGCCATAGTGCTGACCTGGTTTATCATTGCTTTTCCTCTTCTAGTGCCTTTCTTGCACTGCAGCACCGGAGGAGCTGTGGAAGCATATAGTCAGACATTTCCCTCAGTTCCCATTAGATTGTCCTGTATGGCGTAAATACCTTCACATATGATCTCAATTTGGTGAAAGAAAAACTTTTTTAGTTTAAAATGTAGCTTCCTCAGTAAGGATCTGGGGTTTCAAGTGTGTTTCAGCAGATGAAACTGTGTGGCTCAGGGATGGAGTAAGTCATCTAATAGGCTTCTTCCACTGTTAGAATCTACAGTACCATGATCTTTTTGCATCTGCGCCTGAGGGTTGTTGCGATTTTGTTGTCCTTTATGGAGGAGTTGTTACTCAGCTTTACTGAGCTCAGACAGGCTGGGCTCACCATGGTAGGGCTGTGGCCATCTTCTCAGCCCTGCCTTTCCTGCTCCTCAGAGGTTTTGCCCAGTCTTGCTGTGCCAATAAACCTTGAGGTTGTCCTGTGATCATTTTGAGACACAGCTGATCACTGGTTTCTTCCAGGAGCAGAGTTCTGTAAAGGCTCATTTATGATGGAAAAAAGCTTGGTTACCTGTAACTAGAATTCTTCAGTCCTCCGAATATGCGGTCTCCAGCGAGGTTCCCCCCCTCCTCTCTCTGGCCCCTCTTCAAAGTGCAGCCTGGGCCAGGGGCCAGCAGGTTGATAAAGCCTTTAAACAGTAACCGTGGGGCTGATTCTGGAGCTTTCTCCTGCCTTCGGGGGGACAGTGTGGCCAGTAGTCGCAGCACATCTTTTGGCAGGGTGCAGAGCCATTCGCTATGATGTCAGACTTAATGCTTTTGGCAGCAGTATATTCAGAAAGTCAAGTTATAAGAAACTTTTGTTGGCTTTCTGCTGTCTGTCCTTTGCCATTCTATACATTTCTGGGATGCGTTTGCTTCTTGTTTGCCCCCTGTTCCTGCGTGCTCTTTTATAATCTTCTTAGATTATAAGCAGCCGGTAATACAGCTGCCTATTAAATTTTTTACATTTCTCTATGAATGCAGTTAAACATTTTTG
Source organism: Falco peregrinus (assembly GCF_023634155.1). NCBI lineage: Eukaryota > Metazoa > Chordata > Aves > Falconiformes > Falconidae > Falco > Falco peregrinus. The sequence continues at coordinate 23,537,652 of NC_073731.1, read as the reverse complement.
GTACTGATTATATCACAATTTAGAAGACATATCTGTGATCCCAAAAAGCTTTTTACAGAAGTCCAAACCATGAATTTTCAGTTTAACCAAGCTAGCCAGGCAACGGCTTTAATTTGTGACTGTTCTGTGGTGATTTTTTGAGGAGCCATGACCACACCTCTGATTTTAACTGGCACTCCTCATTGTGGCTTCTGTTGCTATGCTGTCACATCTCTTCATGCAAAGAAGTGGCTAAACACCAGCATTTCCATCTGCAGTCAGTTCTGGGCACTTAACTGCTCCGAGTTTCCAGCCACTGACCAAGATTTACTTGGATGGCAATTCTCAAAGGGAGATATTTTTACACCCACCCATCCTTTTACAGATGGTTGAGCAGAAGCAGAGGGAGTTAAGGGAATCCAGCTTAGGTCAGTGTATACCCAGAATTTAGATCCACAGAAGTCCTGTTTAGCTGTCACAGCTGTTTCAGAAGCTGGCGTTAGAGAGTTTCATGGACACCTAGAGGTTTTCTGCTGGCAGGACTGAGTAGCTGCTGTCTGTCTAGAAGGCATACTCAGAGCGTGCCCGTCTGTCAGGCCCACACACACGTGACCATGACCTTAGCCTTTTTTCAAGAGGAACAGGCATGTGGTGCCTGGAGGATGGGCCATAACCTCAGCTCCCCGCCACCTCCCTAGGGAAGGGCTGGGCTGGGGAACCATGCCTGCTCCCGCTTGCTCGTGCTCTGCCCAGTCAACCATGAGTTCACTGTGTTCATGCAAAGTGAATCAGCTCCAAAAGGTGCCCTGGGAGCACCCCAAGTATAAAGATGGGTCATCCTCTTGGGCATTCCCACTCTGGAGGGCGGCAAGTTTGACCACCTCCATTGGAGCATGTGTTTGAACTGAATTACCTGCCTCCTGGAGGAGTCCTTTAACCACTTAGCTGTAGAATGAAAGGGGACGATCATCTCTCTTCCCATGCCAAAACACTAAGACGGTGTTTTGAGATAAAGACACCTTGTTTGCCTGAAATAAGGCTTGTTTTCTGAAAGACAAGGTGCAGGCACCTGTGATAGGAGAGGTATTGACGGAGGAAGGTGTGTCCATCTAACCCTCAATGAGGCAACTGCTTCCCAAGTAAGTTGTATCCCTCTCTCCTCCAAAATTCCCAAGGGATCCCATTCTGAGGCCCAATTCCTGTGCTACACAGGAAGCTTTTGTTCCTTTGTTTAAAAAAAAAAATATTCAGTTTTGCTGTGGGCAGCTTGCTTGGCAGATCAGGTCCGACACCGCTACGCTCCGTGCTCAATAAGGCCACAGCCTGGATATAACTAGAGCATCTGAGCTCAGGTCAGTGCCGAGTCGATGCCAGTGGCACACTCGGAGCTGTCCTTACCGTACGTGGCTCATTCTTCCCACAAAGAAATATGTCCCTTGAAATGAACGACTGCGGGTAAATCTTGGTGGCAGCTCGAACTGAACTGAGATAGAGGGTTTGACCTACTGCAGTAAAGTGAACAGAGTTTGACTTTATGAAAAGTTCACAACAGAGATACATTACTGATTTCGCTGAAAATGAAAGTGCTTTGGCTGAGCTTTTTATCATAGGGTGTCATCTGTACTTATGTAGTGTTTCACTGGATGGTGCTCTATGTTACTGACGGAACCAGGCAGGAACTTTGGGTTTGTAATTGGCAGAACCCCAGTCTCCAAAGCCATTGTAGTGGGTTTTGGCTTTTTTCCTTTCCCAGGCTCCTTGTGAAGTGTCCTGTGGTCTTGGAACTTAATATTGCAAGCTGGGAAGACTCCAGGGTCAGTTTTGCAGACCTCTTATTTCTAAACCTCTTTTTTTTTTTTTTTTTTTTTTTTGAGGTGTACTCCCAACATCCACGTCCCCAGAACCTCTGCCCACAGTAGATCACATAAGAACATGTTTTACTGTACTTAGAACCACTTGACGTGAAAGCTTACTAAGGAATACTTATACTAAAAATCGCTCAGACAGTCCTCTTGTATTGCCATTTAGATCTATCATTCTGATTGATCACTATGTGGTTGGCTAATATTGAGCCTAATTTAACCCTATATGCTCACGCATCCATCTATTCTGTCTATTGTACCTGACATTCTACAAATTACTTACTCATGCAAATGACGACCTAAGGCAACCTTTTATGATATTCGTGTTTAATTATACAAATGCTTTTTGATAAATAAGATTATACATCCTTCCATATGTTTATTCACTCCTTGATGAAAGCAAAATTTAATTTTCATGCAGATTTGTTGGAGAGTGTGTTTAATAAGTGCTGAGTTTTATGTAGTCTGCAGATAACTCTGGTTTTGGGTAGCTGACAAAATCAGTAGGCATAGTTCATAGAGACATGTGGTTTTTAATCAGGCCTTATTCAAGCTGCTAGATTTTGAAATCTTGGAACCGAAGCCATTGCCTTGTGCTCATGCAATAAAGCAAACGTTGTGAAAATAAATGAGAGATGCTGACTTTACATTTCAATGGACTTTATTTATATTATGAGTTACTGAAAATGTTGCCAAATGACCGATACGTTAATATTTTTAAGAGAGGGGTATTCCTGTGAAACTTTCTGGTTTTAAAGAGTAACTGGAGTTTGGCTTGTGTGATTCAGTCAAGGTGAATGTCACACAGTGCCAGGCTGGGTTCATGGGTCCTGCTTGCATACGTGAAAAAAGTGTGTAGAAGGGAGACCTTGGCAGGACTGGGTGTCAGTAAGTATTTCTGTTCAGATATCTTTGAAAACATTCTCACTGTTGATCACAGCTTCTCAGGGAGTCCTCGTTGCATGGTATGATACAGACTGTGGTGGGAATTCAGAGTTTGGGAATCAGGTGTGAAGAAGACACGTGAATACACACTGCCGGAGACATGAAATTTGCTTCTTTTCCCCTAAATGTAGCAGTGGGAAATATTCCAGTCTTCTGTTAGAGAGTCACTAGGTCAATGCAGGTGCTGGGCGGCAGTCAAGGGACATTCTGCACAGGTGTCATTGCACTCATTTTTCTCAGTGTCAGTACCACTGCAGTAGCATCCCTTACTAATTATGAATGTTCTGTAGGCTAGAGGCCTTCACTAACGGTTTCTCTGTTTTTGTGTGCAAAGGTGTGGTCAGTAAACTCAGCAGGACGGACGCCGAGCAGGTGGTCCCGCTGCCGGACAGGCCCTGCCCCTCCCGAGGGCCTGGGAGCTCCTGTCTTCGGCACAGTGGCATCCACAGTGGCTGTGGTGAACATCAGCCCCCCTCTGAAGCCAAACGGGGTGGTCAGTATCTACAGGCTGTTTTCTAATGATACTACAGGGACCGATGTGGTGGTGAGTATTGTCAGCACTAGTTCTGTACTCGCATTTGAGCTTGTAATTTTCTAGCTTTAACGAATTTGTTCTTGCAAGCTGCTGCTGTTGGTGACAGGCTGATTTCCTCTCCTGCACTCATATTGTTAACTGCTCTGCAATGCTCTCTTCTGGCCAAAGTGCCACTGACGCTTTCACTCATCTAAATGTGCTTCTCAAGGAACTAACCTCATCATTAAACACTTCTGATGTGGTAACGTGCAGTGACAATGTGATGGGAATCATAAGTATTGTTCAGGGGCGGCTAGCCATCCAGACAAAACACTCCCAGACAGCTCCCACCCATCCAAATGGTGCAGGTGATTGTGTGCCTGTGAATGTGAAGTTGAGATACTGTGCACGAGCTTCCTTTAAAATCTTTCTTGTTGGTAAGAAGCATTTCGTAGTAAAGAACTGAATAGTGCAAGTAGCCAAGCAACTTCTATGTTGGGTGTCTCAGCCTAGAAACCCTTAGGTGTCCAGAAATGACTGGTCTCAGCTTAGGAAGCCTGCAGGGCTTCATTAGAGTTATAAAACAGGGAAATGTGGGGAAACGTTAGAGCTGTGTAAGGTGCCTGCAACAGTTACCACTGAATCAGTGCAAAATATGTGTATACCTTTTGTCTCTAACACTATCTGTTTGGGTTTTACATGTAAGTAAGTATTTGTATGGGATTTTCTCCTTTATCCCATCTTGTTTAGCCTGGAAGTGCTAGGGGCACCTTCCCAGGTCATCAGTCCTGTCTCTGAGCTTAAGTTGCCTACTGACTGCACATTATGCATTTATTCCTTCCAGTGCAATTGGCTGTGTCCGTGTCTGACTCAGCCAGTTCATCTTGTTGGTGCGTGCATGGCCCTCCATTTCCATCCCCTCAAACCCACCATGCCACTGGCTCGTCTCTGTCTCTGGCATCAAGAAGTACCGAGTGCTTTGCTCGCTTGACTCTTTCCTTCCTATATTTTGCTGCACTCTGCTAAATCACATGCTGCCAAGTGAGAGCAGATGTTGCCCCTTTGTTGGTGTTTTCTACATATTTTTGTTTTGTTGGCTTAAGAAGCTATACCCACAAATGACTACAGCCACAAGGAGAAGTGCCAGTTGCTGCGAGCAGTTTAGAAGGCGGCACCGTTTCCTTTGCCAGAACTGCCAGGCCTCCCTTGCTGAGCATAGGAGAGGTTCCTAACAGGCTTGCCCAGCACCACGGCCGTTTGAGTGCAGAGCCAGCAGCATGTTGGCCCTCAGCTTGGAGGTACCTACCGGAGGGCACGTTCTCCTGTCTGTGAGTAAACTGACCCACCAGGCACGGTCATACCACTCTGCCCAGTGCCACCTCCTGTGTCCACACTGGGGAAGCTTGTGAGTTACGCATGAGTATTTGCTAGAACACTTATTATGGAGCTATTATCCACAGTAATTTCTTTTTGCTTCAGTACCACTTATGGCAGAGTTTCCCCTTGAAGGTTTTCTCTGTTCCTGAGAATGACATTTGCAAGTTGACATACAGTGGTCACAGCTCAACTTAAGGCATCTGTGAGGCCACTGATGACATGGTCTTTTCCTTTGAACAGTGCCCTTTAACTTCATAATGAGAAAAAAATGAATGCAGAGTTCCCAATGCACAACAGCTGCATTAATGTCAGACTTAAAGGACATGCAGAACCTTGTGCCAGTCTTCTTCTGGAGTTAATTCACCTCCATAACTCTTATTTAGTACTTGTGGTGCGTGAAGCTGTGACAAGTTCCCTCTTAATTTTTATAGCTGTCAGAAGGGACTGCCACCCAGCAGACAATACATGGGCTAAAACCTTTTACCACATACTCCATTGGCGTGGAGGCCTGCACATGTTTCAACTGTTGCAGCAAAGGACCCATGGCCCAAATGACCACGCAGCCGGCTCCACCCTCAGAGCAGCCCCCCCCCCCAGATCCGCACCGTGACCTCCAGGAACGCCTCTTTCCAGTGGAGCGCCCCTCAGTCACCCAACGGCATTGTCACCAGGTAGGAGCTGCCACTCAGCCAAACCTGCACGCCTCAGCTAGGGGGGTGGTGGCAGAGCAATTTGAGCTGGAATGGTGGGGCTGAGAGCACTGGGTGGTTGTGGCAGCCATGCTCCTCCTTCCCTGTGGTGGTGGTGGTAGCCCCGGTGGCCTGAATACCATCTGAGAGGTGTTTGCATGCAACAGTTGCTTTTTTCCTGAGCAGGATACTGGGGAGGATAAAGGAGGAGAGGATGAGCTGTTGTGAGTGGAGGCAATTGTCTGACAGCTGTGGTTGCACAGCCAAAAAGTTATGAGCTCAAATGGCAGTGGAGCCAGCTGCATCCTGTAGTTACTAAGGCAGATCCTGATTTGCAGAAGGGAGCAGCAAGGTAACAGGCATCAGCACTTTCATTGCGAGTGTGCTCGCTTACCACCACCATTGCTCAGAGGCATCTTACCCTTGGGGCTAAAATCTCCAACAGAAAAAATGGCATCAGGTCCGTTTTCTTCTCCAGTAGCCAGATATACAGCAGTTGGGATGAGATGTACGATTGGCAGTTATATTATTAAGGCTCTTGATGGATCAAAATCTCAACTTTGTTCTCAGCTATGAGCTCCATGTGTATATGGCTTGTCCCCTGAACCTACAACCAGCAGTGAAGGCTTGCAGTCCTGGCCCAACGGAGGTGAAATATACAGGAAAAGGACAGAGTGCCAACGTGTCCAACCTGGAGCCTTACACAACTTACAACCTGCGAGTTGTGTCTTACAACTCTGTTGGCAGCAGCGCCTCAGAATGGATTGGTTTCACTACAGAAAAGGAGCGTGAGTATGAGAACTGGTTGAGCGATCACCAATGCCCGCTTCTGATGCACAGGGCTGCGTAGCACCAAATGACTCCTCCACCTCTGTGAAAGATGATGTCCCCAGAAACCTGCTCTTCTGTGTCACTGTGCCTCTGCTGCCCATTCATTGAAATTCTGCTCTGGGGCTTGACTGCTCATTCCTTCAAAAATATTTCTTTGCTCATCATCTAATACCATATCCTCTGTCTTGGGAGCCTGGAAACCTTTTATTTTACTGAAAATGGGCAGCAAAGCTGCAGAACATAAAATGTTCAAGTGTTAATAGAAGGGTGATGTGTAGTGATCAATACACTGACATAAATAATCTGTTGGAAAAGTGGAGATCTTGAAAGAGAAATGGTGATTCTTTTCAGGAACAATCTTACTGTCCTAATTCATGCCACGCTTCTGCCAGGTCTCATGAGAGTTTTTCTTGGATGCCATCTGAATGATTGGATCCTTGTTGACACTGAAGTAGGAATTTTTTGCTATCTATCTAACCACCACAGGCAGTACTTTAAGGCCATGTGGTGATCTGCATGGAAATTAAGCATGCAGGACCTGTGCCTACCGTCAGGATAGATTTTGCCATCAAAACTGAATTTGTAGTAGTCTAACATCAGCTTTTATTAAAAAGTTCTCCACTGCTGTTGCCAGAGCCATTTCATAACAGATGAGAGGGGCATTTCACCTCAGCTTGCCAGGTAGGGGCAAAGAGGATATTCACTTTTAATCATAGGTCTTAAGCCAGGGTTTCAGAATCACCTTTCTAATTTTTAGAATTTTGCATCGCTTGGTAGTTCTGCCTAGCAATTACTAAAAATTTATCTGCTATATCCTTAGCTGAAATTTTCAAGTGGAACAGCCCCAGAATTTCTTTAATATCACCACTGAAAAAAAGAAAAATGCCCTTATCTCTAAACCTGTGTCTTATTAAATCACAAAAGTAAAAAGCTGGAACACGATAATGAACTTTTAAATGGAGAAAAATTGTAAGGAACTGGTGATACAGACAGAAGGAAGGAGTTTGAAAGGCATTTTTACACCCCCACCCACGGGGTCCACAAGCCCTCTTCTTTCAGTCTTGCTTTTCTTGCCTTGCTGACCTCTTCACACCCGGTCTCCTGGGTCACTGTGACCCTCTCCTTCCTCTTGCCGGGGGGTTGGCTTCAGTGACAGTGGGAGATTAGCAGCACGGTGCAGCTGGACAAGCAACTTTCTTATGAACAAACCAGCGTATACTGGGCACATGGCATAATGGCAAAGCCACAAGGAAGGACCACCTCAAACTCAACCTAAGTCTTGTCAGCAAGCTGTTGAGCCCAACTAATGAGCTCTTCCTCCCTGAAGTGAGTTCTGGGGTTCTGTTCTCTCTGCCTGTGATTTGCTCTTGCTTTTCTGAAACCTCAGGTTTTCATGTGTGTGCGTGTTAAAAGATGATCTTGGGCAGTTTCTTGGGGCTTGCAAGAGACTCCCCCTTAGCAGCTGGGTTCCCACAGCCCAGCATGCTGCAGCTGAACTTGCACAACCTCCCGTGTCTCCCTGCCCCCTCGCCTTAAGCTAGATTTTAATTTATACAGTTTTAGTGTCTGTACTACATACACAAAGGCAAAGAAAGGGAGTTCTAGGGTTTTATTTTGAAGATATATTTCTGCTTTCTTAGTGTAGAAGCTGGCATGCTACAGCAGGTTTCTCTTTTCTCTTTTGTATCTTTCCTACTCATACACGTGTATATGAGAGGGAGTGCATGCAACAGGGAGCTTGTGTCATGCAGAGTCTCTTTGCGCTGTCATGCCTGTTGGCTAGAAATGAGCTTTTTTACCTTCTTTTGTAGCACCTCGGTACATGGCTCCCTTCTCCATTGTCAGCAATTTATCTACCATCCACATAGACTGGAGTCGCACTTTTGTGCTCAACGGCCGCCTGAAGGAGTACGCGTTAACAGAGAGCGGGCAGCGCATCTACAGCGGCTTTGACACCGAGCTGTATTTACCGAGGACATCTGACAAAAGTCAGTTTCAATCTCCTATAGCTTTCTCTCTGTGAAAGACTGCTGGGTGAGACTGCTGTGGCTCATTGTGAGGGTCAAGCTTTCCCAAATCCTGGAGCTGCATTGCAATTCCTTCCTTCAGGGCTGTGCTCCGGGAAATGCATGGAAATCTGCAGATTCAGGAAAGACTGGAGCCTGAATTTTCATTTGGATCAAATTAAGTCAGTAGCTCTTGGAATCAGGCATGTTTTGAAATGCAGTTTCTCTTCAGAAATTTGCAATCTCTAAAATGCAAGGAAACTGACAACAAGGGGGAAATAAGAAGGTGAAAAAAAAATAAACAACCAAGAAAAAAATGTTTTCTGTTTTTCCAGACATTGGGTTCTTTGTATGTCAAAGGCTTTTATCATTTATATTTTACTTCCCTGATTACTGCAATGAGGCTAATACATTTTTTGTTTTACTCAAACATTCTTAACATGTTTGTATCAGCCATGAATGGAATATGAGAGATTTAGGGCAAAATGATGAACAAACTGAAAGTTGCCAGGCACATGTCATTGGAAGAGGGAGGTTTGGGTGGTAAAATAGGAACATAATTTATAGCAACATCATAGTGGTGACTACCTATGATCTGCCTCGGTTCATAGTTTAGCAGTTCAATACCCATGGATAAGGGATTATGTGATCTGGGACTTAGGTGGGTTATGATGGATTATGTGCTATATCTGCCTTGGCTTTTCTTAGACCTGTCCATCTCTGCTGGTGGATCATGGTGAAAAAGCAGCACCTACAGAATTTTGACTTCTGCTGACAGTATTTTTAATTTTTTTTGCTTTTTTTTGCTCAGCCTTTTTGTTTCAAGTGACCTGCATCACTGATGAAGGGAGCGCCATGACACCAGTCATCAAGTACAGCGCTGGAGATGGAGTTGGTAAATATGTGAAGAAATTACCTAGCACCTATTCACTGTAAGCGTTTGGGGTAGAAATTTGGTATCGTGTAGTACATGCCAGACAGGACAGCATCTCATTGCAGGATCAGGGGATTCCTTAGTGCCTTAGGGTATGAGGTATGTAGGCAATGTGCCTTTTTTGCCATGGATGGATTTCCGTTCCTTTACATCATGGTCAGCTTGGGATCCTCCCTCCAGACAAGTAATATTTTTTTCTTTTATTTTTATGTAAATATATTGCTCCAAAATATAGTGCTTTTTCCTGCTGAACAGAGTCTGCTCTCTTCCAGATTTTACTTCTGAATTAAGAGTATCTTGAATTGTAACCCTGTCCTCCCTCATTCCTCCTCAGTTTGGCAACGAAAATACATATCCTCTCCTCCCTGCACCCCACCCCCGCAGCAAGGGGCATCCACCTGCTCCTTTCCTATGACCAGCCAGCCAGTCTCTGCAGTTTCACCTGGGATGTGTTCCTGAACCACTGTATGAGAACGCCACACGAGATGCTGTCAGGACCCAGTTTACAACACCTGCTGTTTTCCTTCTGTCCGTGAGGCCTTTGTCTGTTTTGTAGAAGCAAAAAGAGTTTGGTGTGGTGACATCCCAGTCACTTTTGTCCACTAAGTAGTAGACGCCTAATCAGCAAAAAGCTGGAGGTTTTTTAACCCCTTAGTTCCCTGGGAAGCAGACCTAAGCTTGAACCATTTCTAACCGACATATCGGTTTTAATTAATTTATTTATTAAGTTGCCTCTTGTTCAGCTCCTTAAAAGAGTTGTGCCTCATCTTTTGCAATTACTCTTTACATTGCATATCCCTTTTCATGTTGTCACACCATCCTTCTGCAGAATTTCAGGCAAGGCTGCTGTAAAGGCATTATAAAATGCCTTTTATAATATCCCAGTTGCTCTACATCCATCAACTTCCACACTCGGCTTCTCTGCTCTTTTGATTGCTGCTTGTACTGAGAGTCTAATGCAAACTCGATCAGCACTGCAGGCACCTTGCAGAAGAGGCTTGCCAGTGAAGGTGATGAAAATCCCTTAGCCAAGTGTCTGGATATGCATGGAGGATTGCAAATAACCAGGAAACCCTGTCACTGAGATTTCTTATGCTTGTGTTCTGTATAAGCAAAGACAACCAAGCGACTGTTTTTTCTAACAGGTGGGAGAAGGAGGAATAGAATGTTTCATGTTTGTTTTTGTATAAATTTATCACTCATTTCAGTTAAGTCTTCCTCCTTCTCTCTTTTTAACTGCACAGGCTTGCCACTACACAGTGCCAGAGAGAACGTCCTCTGTCTGTATTGCTCTGAAATTACTGTAGTCATTTCCACTCTTCAAGGTTACTTGGAGAACCCTTTTTTTTTTCTTGCATTCCACCTCCACTGCCTCCTCTCTCAAGAGCTGCTGATGCAGTGGTGATTTCCAGCCTAAGCAGCAATGCCAGAACTTTAAGCAGGGTCTCTTGAGGGTAGTAAGGTTTTTATTATAGCCCGCTAGCATATTGAACCATTATGCCACCTTGAACATAAGTGCAAATAGGCACATGACTACACAATTACTTAAATTTCTGCCTAATTTATTAGCGAGGAAAGGGATAACATATTGTTAAACGCTTTCTAAAATAACATTCCCTTTCTCCCCTAATCCCTCTTGATTTTTACAGGTCTGATCTTGACAACACCTGGAGAGAAGGACAAAGCGGAGTCCAAACGTGCAAAATTCTACAACGAGTTGTGGTTTGCAGTGCTGATGGTAGTTCTAGGTTTGATCCTCTTGGCTATTCTTCTCTCCTTAATTCTTCAAAGGAAAGTCCACAAGCAACCCTATGCACGAGACAGGCCTCCTTTAGTTCCACTCCAGAAAAGAACGTCGCCGATGAGTGTGTATTCATCAGGTGAAACCCATCCGGTACGTTTGGTAAAACGCTGTGTTGTGTATCCATCATTTACAGTTAATCCATCCATTACAGTTGTGTAACACTTTTATCTGCCCCCCACCCCCCCCCCCCACACACACAGTTTTTCTTCCTCCTTCCACTGTTTTGTTGCACACTCGGTTACCGAATGAAGGCTGCTCAGTGTAGGAAAAGAACTGCCTGGTACCTAACACGGGCACAGAGAGCCAGGCTACAGGTGCTTAGCCCAAAAAGAGCCCCGTGGCACCTGGTCTGCAGCCCTGAAATGCTTCTGATGCCTGAGACAAACTTTGGATCTGGAGTCACAGAAAATACAAAGCCACTGATGCCACCTGACGTTAGTTGACATCTGCAATGGAGGTGAAAAAGTCTCGGCATGCTGTGAGAAGGTAGGTGATAAAATGTGCCTTTCAGAGGAACCTGCCCTGTGTTTCCAGCTATCTGATGGCTAACCAGGATCCATCCGACAGTCTTTGTCAGGTACCCATGAAATGTTCCTGCAGAAAGGAGGACTTAGGGGGAGGCTTCTTTCTACTATCCACATACCGCCAAGCCTGACTGCTCTAGGACGAGCTGCATGCCACCAAGGTTTAGAGTAAGGGCAACCAGGGAAACGCTAGGGACCTCCACAAGATGTGTGTGTGCATCTGTACACACAGAGCCACAGTGGGACCACTGCAGAGGTGGGAGGGGGACTGCTGGGGAGTGACTGGGAGGGAGGCTTTGTATCATTTTTATTATGACAAGTTAAAAATCTGTAAAAAAATGGATAAAGAGCATCTTCCACCATGTCGCATAGCAGTAGTGCTATCCTACCCTTTGAGGAAAAGCAAGACAAAAGGAATATGGCACTTGTTAGGAGACTGGGAGCAGCAGTGCCTTCCATTTCTGTGCTTCTTCCCAGCCACAGGCCGTGAGATGATTCTTCTTGTCACTTCTCAGCGTCTTTTTCCTGTGAGCACCATCAAGCAGGATAGTGACTCCTGCATCCTTCACGCATTCTGTTCCTTCTTGTCTCAGTGCCAAGAAGCTGCATCTGTGCCTCAACGAAGGAGCTCTTGGAAACAATAGGATTTCCAGTGTGCCCCTTCTTCTGGCAAAGGCTAAAAGCGTTAAGAAACTTCTTTTTTTTTGTCTCATGGTTTTGATTCCTTTTCCTCTACAGTCTGTCATGTTGTGTTGTTCCTCTTGACTTTAAAATGTCTTTGCTGTTGGCATGCCTGTGCAATTCTTTTCCATATTCCTGTCCTCTTTATTTTTTCCCCTTCCTTTTCATTCTTCCAGAAGCTCATGGACTTAATAGAAAAGAAGATTCTACAGTTCATCAGAGGAAGGACTTAATCTGAGAAGTTAGGATACAGCTACTAGGAAGTAGCAAAATCACTTGTGTTTTACAAGAGTTAGTGAGATCATGTAGCAAGCAATGCTGGCTGCCCACATGGTACCCAATGACCCGTTAAATAGTGTCTCATTTTTGCCGGTTCTCTACTCCCCCACATCCTGCTACATTGCTCCCCTTCACACCCTCCGCAAGGAACAGACTGCACCTGCGTTGCACCTTGCCCTGCCCTGATGCTTTTCCTCCCTCTCTTTAATCTCAGTTCGAGACCATTGCTGACACATCTGATGCATCAAGCAGTGTCACTCTCAAAAGATACACAATGCACTTTGAGGTAGAGTTGTTAGCTTGCAGAGTTGCAACGTGTGATGTGCCAGATGACCCAAAGAGCATGCACGAAGGCATCTTTCTTACATTGCATGCTTCTCCTGGTGGCTGAATTTCTTTTTCCTGGTCACAATAACTGGAAGTCTCCTAACATCCCCTTGCTGTGCAAGTCTGGGCTGTCGTGCTGGTAGTAAAACATCTTTGGCCCTCTGCCTGTTGGCTACTTTAAAAAAAAACAACAGAAAATTAGGGGGGAAAGTAGTAATCGGGGAAAGTCCTGTTTTAGAGGCTTGGGTGGGGTTTTTTTTCCTTCTTTTTAATTATATGATTATCCTACAGTGGGGAAAGGTCCACTCTATTTTTGTTCATCTGTCTATGACTGTGCATGATTTTTGAAGCATGGGTTTCTCTGTTCTCTTCCGCTCCTGCTTTGGTTTTGTTCAGATAAAGTGTTTGAGACCATGACCTTTATTTTTGATTTATTACTTTGTGTCTTCCTCACAGGGGCTGACAGATACAAAAATTCCGGGAGTTGGCTCTCCCACAAACAGCCGTGGTTTCCACATCGCATCTGGGGCAAGGAGACCAAGTCAGAGCCAGCTAAGTCACACATATTCCCCAGCCTCTCTTCATCGCAGTGTCAGCCAGCTGCTCGACCTCTACGACAAAAAGTCTCTTGTTGAGGAATCACCTTGGGATGCCATTATTCGCAATCATCATCGCACTACTGGTCGTGGCTTGGTAAGCACTCCTGTTCCTCTGTGATGCTGCGGTGCATGGTGAGCTGCTAGTGATTTGTCTGTCTCGTTGGGATCATGAAAAGGACTAAATATTAAAAGCTGCTGGAGGTACAGCCAAAAGACCTAGAAGGACGTGGTCAGATTAGATCCTGCCTACTGCTCTCTTCTGGAGCTGCAGGTGGTCACACACTGCTCTTACGGGATGTGAGGGGTCCACATGCCTTTGTCTATGATTCCCATTGAACCAGTAACTGCATGGTCTACCAGGGCTGTGCACCTTGAAGAATTCCCTTCTATTTGGTCAACACATAGGCCTTTCTCTCCGTGCATTTTAGCAAATGTACCTGTGCAAGGAGGGATGTCCTGGCATCCTTCACACGTTCATTGCCAGAAGCAGAAGCTTGTACTCTAGTGACTCCTGTTCTGTGACCTTGGGCTCAGTTGCTGACGAGGCCTCTCTGTCCTCTGCTCAGTCACAATGCTTGAATCTTCTGGCACGTGTGACAAATGACTTCCAAGTCTGCCCAAGGGGGACTGAGGGGGGACGGGCAGAGTATCTGTCTTTTAAAATAGGAGAGGACAGGATTGGCTGGTGTCACCAACATGGACCTGAACACACAAACACAAGAAGTTATGATTCTTAAGTAAAGGACAGTGGCAACTTCCCTTCCTGTCTGTCACCAGGGAACAGGCTTTTTAACCTGCATCCCCTGGCTTCCATCCTTCCCTGAACAGATGTGTGGGAAGTGGTTCGGGGGCCACAGCGAGATGGGAGCGGTTGCTCCCAGAAAAAGCCAATAAGGTTCCTAAAAAATGGGGCAGATGGGAGTGAAAGGCATGTGAGGTACGAGTTAGAACGAGTGTGCAGTTATTGAGTGGATCTTGTTCAAAATGCAAAGTGAACTGGAGAAGGTTGATCTGGCACATAAATCCAGACAGCTCCCTTGGGCTTTCACCTTCAGGACACCAAACAGCCCAGAACCGGGGTGTTGCTACCACTGCTGCCGTACCTGCTTAGACCATAAAGATCAAGTAAGAAGATACTGACACTTAGCTGTAGGCAACCCCCCTATAGGTACAGGTTAACCCTCAGCCTGCATTCAGCACCTCATGGGCTTCCTGATTCAGTGGTATCGTAACTCAGCCTCAAGTCATTTTCTCGGAGCTATCACATCCTCATGATTTAATTCTTTGGAGACTAACAGCCCAGCCAGGGTGTACCTCTGTATGGTCTCAGCCAAATGAACAGCTCCCAGTGCTAAGAGAGGAAGCCCTTGTTCCCTTGTTCTATCTGCTTATCTTGGGCCAACACCATGGTTTGGGTTAGCTTGCACCGCCCCACCCCCAGCACATGCTGCATGTTGGCATGTTAGAAGTTGTTTACAGAATAGTCCAATGAAATTTCAGACGTGGTAGGAGCAGAACAAAAAATTCCTCTCACTTTTGGTGGCAAACCACCCGACAGCATGAACTCAGGTGCTTTTTGAAATCAGCAGCTGTACAACACAAAGCTAGCGCTCTGTCCACCCTCTGTACATTGCTCCAGTCTCTGCTCCTGCATCGCTCTGCTACTCTTGTCAACAAACCTCCTGCAATGCTTTTCACTCAGTTCTTCCCTTTACTACACTCAGCAGCTTAGGACTGTCAGCAAGTGTTGTTCACCCCTTTGTCCACCTTGCAAATTAATGACTGAACGTTGAAGTGGATCAAGACACCCATCTGCAATAATGCTGCTGGTGATCTCTTCATGCTATGGAAACAGAGAGTTTTATTTCTTTTCAACTCTTATCCTGGCTCAGTGCATTAGCATGAGTACAGGTGGAAGAATCTCAGACTCTGCTTGAGAAGCTTGAAGAACAAAAAGAACAAAATCTTAACTAAATCACAGGTGACAGGGTTGTTATACAAACCAAAAATCTAAACATGTATTCTTTCTCTTTTTCATCTCTCCAAGTTCCCCATCACGCTGTAACAAACACTATTTTCTTTAGAATTTATCACCATTTACCAGTTATCAGATGTCTATATAGTAATTGATTATTTTAAAAGTTGTTGCTTACTATGAAAATCTAGCTGGTTTGGATTCAGGTGCTTGAATGCTCTAGGATCTTACCTTATGCTGGGAGGAGCAATGGGAAAACATGCACTTAATTATTTCACAATTTTTTAGGGGGTGCAAGGAAAGAGAAAATGAAGGAATTGCCTTTAGTCATGTACAGCTTTGGCTTAAATGCTTTCCCCCCCTCCTCTTAACAGTATGTAGATGAAGAAGATCTTGTCAATGTCATCAAAGGCTTCAGCACCGTCACCAAGGAGCACACCACATTCACCGACACCCACCTCTGAAGAACACAAGCACCCTCTCTAGAAAATGGAAAGTGGGTAACTTGCCAAAAGCAGCCTGCATGGCTTTTGGGGGAGAGGAGAGGGCTGCTGTTTCCCCACCCCTTACCCACTACTTAAAAGTCAAACCTGTTTGCTAGGAGGGGATGAGTAAATTGGCCTTTTTTTTTTTTTCACAGTCTCTTTAACTGTATAGTAAAACAATGTGTGTTAGCACTGACACCTCAGAAAAGTAAGAGAGCAGTTTGAAAATCCCTAAATCATATAGTATTAGAAGACTGCGAAGGTAGAGGCTTTCATTGTTGTCTCCATACAACTTTCACAGTTGAGGAGGGGATGGGAGGGGGGGCATCATGTTTGGTAAGGAAAAGTCTTTTACCTGTCCAAAAAACCAACACGTGGCTAAAAAAGGCCTGTGGCAGGATAGCCACGTCTTTTCCTGGCCTGACAAAGCTCCACCACAAAATTGTGTTTGTGCACAAGTAAATAAACATCAAATGAAGGAATTCTGGAGTTGCTTTAACCTTTGTGTTCTTTCCCTCCCTCTTCCTCACCCTCTCAGCTCAAGTTAAAAAAAACAACCAAAAAGCCATTAATTAAAGTTTAACTCCAAGCATGTTTTTTCAGAGGTAGAAAACCTCCTCACCCACTCCCTGTCAAAAACTTGCTGTCACAGCCTTCCCTTTTGCTTATGTATTACTAATCTACCGGCAATAAAATTTGTTCACCACCCACAGTAAACTAGAAGCAAACAGCAAAACAGCCAGTGCAACACAGGTAGGAAATATCATGTCAAGGCACTTGTAATTGAGAATTATTATACCATGACAGTAAACCTATTCCCATATTCATCTCTGTCCTTTTTCCAGAGAAAGTGACAAGGAAGCCCTCAAGAGACTGCCAGTCCCATGTACTCTGCCAAGCCTATTTTTATGCACGCTCTCAGTCACAATCAACAAAACCCATCATCTGATACCACACATTTTCAGGAAGCACAAGCAACACTCCTCTGGCAATTTATTTGGACTAAGAGGCAAAATAATATGCTATTTTGAATAGCTTCCTCCTTAACCTGCACAAAACATTTCAGATTTCAGACAGCAGCATACAGAGCAAGGATCCCATTCATAAAACAAGACTACAGATGCAGCCCCTGTGAATTGGGCAAAATCCAGCCAAGACAGCAGCAGCTCTTGGCTGTGTGGCTGTGTCTAAAAGGCATCTTCCACTGAGCAACCAAGTATTCCTTTAGCACCCTCCTTTCCCCCAAAACAAAAATAATCACAACATATCACATGCCTGACCACGTTTACGCAAGAATGCACAATAATATTTTGGACCAAGTACCGTACTACATTTTGGAGCATCACATAAAGCCACACATTGATGTGGATGACTCTTCAAAGGTTTGGCAGCAGCCAGTTAATTTCTCATAACCTCACACTTTTTATTCTGGGTATCAGAATACAGTCCTGTTCAAGAACCATGTCATGTTATGCCTGCTGCCAGCCAGAGGGCACCTGCCCCTCATCTTTGCCACCAGTCACATTTTCACAAGCCATAGTCTTGGCAGGATGCATCATTCTTCCGGTGCCGTGGTGAAGCAGCTGTCTTCGTAGGCGATGGAGAAGCCGCACCAGGTAATTCGGGCCCACCTTCGGCAAGGACTGGTGCGGAGGCCAGGAGAGGCACTTTCTTCCTTCCCAGGAAGCCGGCTCCTTCAAACCCCATTTTCTTTTTGCTTTCTGCTTTGGCTTCACTCTCCTCTTCTGGTCCTCTTTTTTTGAGATCCAGAGAACTCTCTGGCACACGGAGAACCTCTGTACTGCAACACCCACCTGCATCTGTCATGCCTGTGCCTCGCACTTCAAGTGCTGTTGTCAGGACTGCCTTCCTCTCAGCTGTGCTGCCCTCAGCTGCTGCCTTCCTGGCCTCGGGCTGGCTTGAATTCCCATTTGCAGCAGCTGCCTTTTCTGTTGGGCTTTTGCTGGGTAAATTAAAAGCCTGGAAGTCCCGGTAACTGTGGAAGCTCTCCGTCCGCCTTGCTCTTGCCAGTAGAGGGCTTTCTCTGTATGGCCGCACAGAGCCATACGTGGCAGTTTCGTGGATTGTTTCGTGGTGCTGCAATTGGAGGCTTCAAAAAAGAAAAAAACACCGAGGACGAGAAGAGCAGATGTTACACTGAGAATGGTGGCCAGTTCTTCTCCACACCCTGCTCCCACCCACCACTGCAACTCCCACTAAATAGCAATATACTCCTCACAACCCACACACACAAGGGGCTCCAGATCACTCCAGATTCTCATAGGATACTTTTTATCTGTACACACGTAGACCAACAGCAATTGAGGAGTATGTGTGTGTAGTTCAAGAAACTTAGGGCATAGATTCAGGGGCTCAGCTACAGCATTCAGGCCACCAAACCCCTCACTGCCTACCTGACAGGTAAAACCTTTGGTGTCTGCAGCCGGTGCCACGCTTGGTGACTTACCTGGAATTAGACTCCCGAAGCCGGTTTGGCTGAACAACTGAGGTGG
Source organism: Falco peregrinus (assembly GCF_023634155.1). Taxonomy (NCBI): domain Eukaryota; kingdom Metazoa; phylum Chordata; class Aves; order Falconiformes; family Falconidae; genus Falco; species Falco peregrinus. Next base: position 23,519,328 of record NC_073731.1, on the reverse strand, counting down.
CAGGACTGATGTTGGGTGTGGCACAGCGAGACGTACTCAAGTCACACTGGTCAAGCAACTTGAGCAGCTCTTCCTCTGTGGGGCCACCAACATCTGAAAGACACAGAGTGCTCGAGTTCATTTACTGTAGTCATGCACATGTGAGGACAGAAAAAGACCCACACCACAGTCCTGGTGTAACACAACTTACCTTTGTCTTCACTCTTACTAACCATGTCCATAGCTGTGGTCAGGTCCCACATCTGGATGCTGCCATTTGAATGCCCAGTGAAGAGGTAGCGGCGTGGCCGGGAGCCCATTCTGCTGGATCCTTCACATTCTCGCACAGTAAATGATGAGATGGTAGTGCAGTCAACTGCCTGGATCTCACAGATCCTACAGGAAGAGAAACCTCAAGTTACCAAAACAATTGTACCTGGCAGTTTGACCAATAAAGTTAGTACTGTATTGATTTTCTGAGATGGCATCAAACTTGCCAACAGAAAAAAGACTTTTCTTCCAGATGAAATTCCTTTCCCTGCACGACCAGCATGCTGCTCAGCAGCAGACGGTACCTTCCCCTCAATCCATCTGCAGTCCTACTACTTGTTTACTTTTATTAGGGAACCCCCATATATTTGATGTCCATTTTCAGTTTGCAATGATTAGAAACCTAAGGCTTTCAACAAGAAGGACAGCAACTAAGCCCCTTCACATGCTAGACGCTCTAGGAAACTAACCTGCAGGAGCAGCACATTTAATCATATAAAAGATACACAAAAAAATCCAAGGATGATAAATCCAAGGTTATCTATACAGGTAACTTTTGTCTTAAGACAACTTGACATGGCAGATCTCCATAGCTTTTTTCCATTTTAGAAGCTTATGAGAGGAGAGAGAGGAAAAAGACTCCCAAAACTAAGCCGTTAAGCCATACCCCACACCAGAACCTCACATATTCTGAGTAATTTGTTTTACTGGCCCCCTGTATTGAGCTTCTTGCCCAAGATGTTCCAAAATAAATCATCTACTAAAACTCCCCACTACATACAAATCTAGCCTGAAGTAAGTGGGGGATGGGGGAAAAGCACACCAATAATCTGCAGGGCTTCTGTCCTCAATTCAGATGCTAAACGTGTTAAGACATCAACATTTTCATCCAGATTCAAAGTTATTAGGCAAGAAATGCAAGAATAAGAAGCAGCACAGAAGTGAGATGCACCATCTTTTCTGATCTCTTGCCACCTTACTAGTCTAAGAAACCGGAAGAAAAGCAGCTGCAGTTATCTGGTAACATTTTTACTACATTGGCAACAATGTAGTAGACTATTGTGAAGTCAAGCTTAAGTAAATAATTGTATAGCTGACCTAGAAGACAGTCTCTCCGTTTTAAAGGTTCTAATATCTTCAAAGACAAGTGCAAAGGGAGAGAAAGTGCTTCCTTGTCTACCTCTGTGAGCAGCACAATCCCTGCCACCAGCAACTTCAGCATTAGTTTTAAAATTTAATGTTAGCGTGGTACCATGGCTAAGAGTTACAGATTCTGTAGAGGTACACAAATGTTTGTTTTGTGAGCTCAGCAGGTGAGCCATTGTGAAGTGAGTTTCTGATACCGCATTTTGCAAAATACCACTTGGCTTCTAGGTTATAGCAGAGGATAAATACAGTTCTGTTACTAACACACAAACTAGAGTTCAGCCAGAATGTCAAGCACATTAGAAGCTTGCTAAGTGCAACTGCATGCACCCCCAAGGGACAGGAGACCCTGCCACCTGAAGAGTCCTGCTCCTTTCCCACTTAAAACCCTAAACATGGAGGTACCTTTTCCCAGTTGAAGACAGCCTTACAAACAGCTTATTAGTGATGGGAACAACTTTCTGGATAAACACCTGCTGATCATCACGTTCACCAAAGGGTCCTAGAGAAAAAAAAGATCACTTTTTTGTTTGTTTCAATTCCCTCACCCTCTTCCCCACAGTCCTGAAGACCCAAATTCACATTAGTATGACCACTGTAATTTTTAAGAATCAGGAACAGGAACCAAAGATGACTAATAGCTAGAAAAAGCCGTCCAATGGGTAGGAGCCTCTACAGATACAGATTTTTTTTGTTCTTTTGTTTTAAAGGACACCCATTCTTGAGTTGCCTGCATATTCCTGGAGGAATTACACTGTCGCTACAAATCCTACATCAGCCCTCTATAATAACAAGTAGGACCTTCTTATTTTACAGCTCCTAGATGTCTAAAGGCTTAATCAGATTTCTTGCCATAGTACTGACCCCGCCCTGTGTTCACAGGGCATCCTATTCATCAAAGACTCGGACCACAAAGGAATCGAGACTACCTGTCTACCCATATTTGGCGACGTGCATTCCTTCAGTACCTTGCTGTAGCAATGTGCTAGCACCACTTGCCTCTGTGGTTTCAAGGCTTCAGTAAACCTTGCCACAACTTCAAACTCATTTAAGAATTTGTCACATGTGCATCATTTAACCCTGACTGAACAATGCACTGGAATTTGCAGCAGACCCAAACCTTGCTATGCTAATCTGCTTTGATGCAGTCTCCTGCGCTTTCTGTCATTCTCTAGTTACACCAAAAGTGAAATGCTACATTGGTTTGCTCAAGGAAGAGGTATAGTATCTGTGTTTGGAAGTTTTTCCTCACATTCACAGTAAGCCCTTTAAGTGTACTCACTCCAAACAGCCTAAATAGCGAGTATTTTCAGGTGAATCTTAGATTCCCCCCATCTTTTCAAGGAGAAGGCAGTATCTAAGAGCTTACAGCCATCCGCTGACTTGCATGTTACCAGGTTGAAGGTCTGTTAAACCTTTATAAAGGCCAGCGAATGTACAGGCTCAGCACAGCGCATTCAAGAGACATCTTACCAATGTCATTTCCAGAACAGTAACTGCCATGACTCTCTGCTTCCTCCAAAGATAAGATTTTGAATGATGCAAGAGGTGTTGAGCCTGGCTGAGTTGAAATCATGCCCCGGAACCGAGTCACAGTCCATGTCCGTACATGGTTGTTATCAGCACAAACTAGAAAGGAAAAGATGTATAATAACATTTACAAGGCATGACAAAACTTTTCAGATAAAACTTATCTAGTGATTTCTATATGATAAGTTTTTCAAGATTGAGCGATCAAGCAGAATTTAGTCAACGTCAGGTCACATGTTATGAATCCAGACAATTATCTAACAATCTGCAAGTTGTTGCTGGTGTCCTGTTTTCTATCAGTTTCATCTCTTCTCTCAGACATTCAAGAAACAAACTGGAGGCAGGTGGAACACAACTTTAAGGTCTGACTGAGTCAGCACCAGTGGCCTACAGCACACTTAATCCTCTGTGTGCAGGTGCTAGGACAAGACATGTCAAGAGAGCAGCCTGGCAGCAGAACCCTCATCACATAATAGTGCTCTTTATTTCATTTATCAGTTAGCTTGCTACATACATACAGCTTTCCCAGCACTGCGGGTTTAGCACCAGGCTGCAAGAGAACAGATGACCTCTGGCTTGTTTGTTTACAGTATAATTGGATACCATGTTTCCTGTTCCTTTTTTTAAAAAAAAAAAAAAAAAAAAAATATTGGATAGCAGCAGAAAGTAAATCTGTTCTCTGCCATGCCCTGGTTGCTGGATTCTGGGTGAAACAGATTCTTACGGAGGGAGGAGTGATTGCATCTTCCCTAAAAGCAAGGCACTTTCCCAAGCATAAGACAGGACAACAGGGTAGCACAACAAACACCAGAAGACTGCTGAGAAAAGAAGAAACACAGACAGCCCTTTGAAGCCATGGGAAGGCTTTTTCTGGGGCCCAAGAGGAGATGATGCACATTTTGCTGCAATCAAGAAAGTTCCTGAAATGCTGTCAAACAAAGACAAGTCCTAGAGGACTTTGCCCACAACAGTAAGACTTGACAGGGATACATTTGTTTACAAGCCCTTTCATTTCCACAAATGACAGCCTTGGAATAAGACACAAACAAAGGTTTTCCAGTATCTGGTCAAATAAAACCTAGGCCTTTTAACTGCTACAGCCTTTGAAGAACGCTTACTTTAAGAAAGAGGATCCAAGTCAATCTAGCCCCTCCCCTGCCCCCAAATGTTCCGATTCATTCTATCACACGTGGGAACAATGCAAGTTATAAAGCACTGCCTACAAACACTTCATTGCTCAGGAGGAGGGGAGAACCGCCAATAGAAATCTGTACACGGAAAAGATTACCTGACACAAGGTGTTTCTCTGAGAGCATGATCTTCGTAACAGGACTTCGATGAACCGTAAAGGTCTGAAAGAGCTGAGGCCCAGACCCAACTGTTTCAGGGTGCTGTACAATCACCCTCACTGCTCCAGAGCTGGTGCCATACGCAATCTCAATCCAATTGCCACTTACACCTAAAGCAAGCAAGAACACAGTTGTTTTCCCCAGGAATGAAAGTTGTGACTTACTGGGGCCAGGGAACAAGGCTGTAGAAAGCAGTATTTCCAAGCTTCCACAGTAAGACTGATATTTGTTTTAAACCGTTTACTCTTTATTTTCCCATGAATAGAGAGGACATTTTGCCGCTAAAAAAAACCCAACATTCCATACTGTGCTCTTCAACACACTGTCTTAACAACAGCCTTCTCTCCCATTCTCTCCTCTCTCCTGTAAGTGAGATGGACAAAAACATGATTGGATATTTTGGCACTCCTCATAGTGATATGGTCAATAAGTACCTCATATCGTTTATCTTTCTGCCTTAGTGGGAGGCAAATGGGAAAGCAAGGCAAGAGCAGGGAGGACTAGAGTTAAAAAGGTCACTGTGGTATCAACATAGTTATGTGAGTAACCACTGTCTTCCAGTTTGGTTTTTTGGGGTTTTTTTTTTTGCATTGATTTGGGTTTTTTTGTTGTTTGATTGGTTTTCTTTATTCTTTTGTTTTGTTGGGGTGTTTTTTGTGTGCTGCTTTTTTTTAATTTAAAAGCTGCACTGTGATTACAAAAGGGTGTATAGACAGAATAGCTAAGCGTCATTCAGCCGCATATGGAAATGGTTGTTAGTATATTGGTTATCAGGTTAGACACCACAGCAAGGTTGTCTCCCCACCCAGATCACCACAGACTATTTCAGTGAATACGATTCATAATCTGAGTACTTATCTTGTATAAAAGGCTTAAAACCAGCAAAGGTCTATTAGGCATTAATATATGATGCGTTATGTTATTACATTATACATTAATGTATAATGCATGATATACAAACATATACACATACATGCAAGTACATGTACCTATTTATTCATATGTACAGATGTAAGGAAAACAGTTATGCCTAGTGTTCATCATTCATTTGAAGTTGATTAAATGAAGAAAAACACATTGTTTATGTCAAGGGCTACCTTGTCTGCTTTAGGCCTGCTATACAGTGACAGATAAAGTACATTTAGAAAAAACAAAAGACGCCCACACCTGTAACAGACTCTAAGAGACACTAATACAGTACTGACTTGTTTTAGGCGTGAGGTAGACACTGAGCGCTGTTATAGCATCATTGGAGGGATCATGGTACAATTCTGTCACTAGAAGATCATTGTCTTTCATCCGCAATGGGAACTTCTGCATGTCTGTGGGGAAGATACATTTATTTATTACACTGGATAGACAGAGTTGCTCTGATGCAACTTAGACCAACGAAAGAGTTTAAGAACAAAGCTGCTTAGCACCACCTCCTTTTTATTCCACCCTGCTCCCATTTCTTACCTATATAGTAAATAGACCCGTTGTTACAGCCCAGCAGCAGAAAAGATCCAGCAGTATCATAGCTTGTGATAGGAACAACATCCTGAACCTAGTGCAAACAGAAAGAAAGAAATAATAAATAAATAAATCAAGAAGTTAGGTTGTTACTTTCTCAGTTTTCAGACCTTTCTGGTATATTTTGTTGAAGAACACCTGAGTTTGGTACAGGTCTGAAGCCATTATGCACACACTCACACAAACAATGGCATTCTTAAAGTACTGCTGGTGAACTGCATTCCTCTACCAAACTGGATCTTAAGTCATGGAGTTCAGCAAAACCACGCATATAAGTTAGCACAGCTGCTCTGGAAGATCCTTCTCCATGTGAAGGCGCAAAGCTTGGAGTGCTGCAGCTAAACCTCATCTTCAAAAGAGGATTTATTTTTTTTCACCAGGATGCAAAATGAGCGTACTTCACACTTTCTGTCCTATCCCTTTTTTTCCTTTCTGACAACTCCTTAAGAGGTTGCTGGGCAGGGGAACTAGGTGTTGCCTCTCTTAAGCCCTCCTTTACCCCCAGTTCTCGTGTCCCTCTGCCCACCTCTATGGATAGGTAGATAACCAGCAGATACATAACGAGAGGGGGGGGGGAATTCTTATCCTATTACAACTTCCCACTTCAAATACACATCCACACCAAGTAAACTAGAAGGCAGCCTTGTCATATTTTACTTACTGGTCTTCAACTTAAGGTGAGGGATTAAGAATGCCCTCTCTTTGCCCTCTAGGATCAAAAAGAGTGCTTATCCCCTCTCAGGTGTGACAGAGATCTCAAGCAAAGAAAAAGTTTAGCTTATCCTAGGTATGATCCCCTATCTCAAGCAATTCTTTTTTGCTTCCACCCTGTGGAAGAAAAATCCAAAAGCCGTTTCATCCAGAGCACTCAAACTGCACAAAGCCATAGTATTTTCCTATATTCTGTATGTTTCAGCCAGTCCACTTAATGGCCACTAAATACTAATTCATGGAAATACCAGCTTAAGTTCTCATTTCTCTCTGACCAGCAGCATCCTTGCAATTGCCTCAGAGACTTGCAAAATCATTTACAAAATACCAACAATGAATCTCTTGGATAAAAGCAAAACAAAGAAATTTCCCCACACCTCAAAGAGCTAGCATGTAATCCAGAACCCATTCCTAACCTAAGGATAGCCTGTCAGCCCCTAAAATACATTCTAAGCCATTACAGAAAAAGCTACAACACGAATATAGCTGCTGCGCATTTTCCAGGGTGGTGGGGAAGGAGGGGAAGAGGCACTTTCCCTCCTGTATTTGTTTAATGAGCTATGCCCCTCTCACTTACATTCACCTACAATTCAGCACAGATCCAATGCTGAAAATAAACTCTTCTGGGAACACCTGGATTTTCCCTGTGTAGCTTATGACTGAATGACCTGGAGAAGGATCCTTCCCAATTACTGAAAAGAATGGGTATTCTTGATCTCAGTGCTTTCACACAGTACTTTTCCAGATACAGCTGTTTAAGTACCCTCTTCTCCCCACAGTCAAATTCATACTACACCTAACCAAATAAGGCATCTAACGATCAGGGCCACAGAACTTGGTTTTGAGGGTTGGGGTTTTTTCCAGACTACTTTAAAGAAGTAGAACAAGAACAGAAAGGCAAGAAACTAAACAGTCTCTCAGCATCTAAGAGTCTATGGACCAAGGTGCAGCGTGCTCTCTGGTTCTGTGGATCAAAGATACATAAAGAAGCTCTCCCATTTGCAAAAAATTTACAAAACTACTGAAGGTACAGGCAACCCATCAACAGATACACCACTTCACTTGTCACCTTGCAAAGACACAACAACTGCAAGGAGAGGACTGAGCAAGAGGATCTACCATGCTGCTGACAGCTGAGATTGACTGCCTGGGTCAGACAGATCATACAACACAAGGAGAGTCCTTTCTTCTGCAGCAGAGATAGGAACACCAGAGATGATTCAGCAGGCGCACCTGCCAACATGGGAACTTTCATTAGGAAACAGAGTGGCACTATACACCAGTCACTGGTAAAACACAGCCAGTGAGAATCCTCGCTTGGCGGACTGTTTTTCTGTCATACTCCATTGCTTCATGTTACATCTTACTCTGTAACACTAAATACTTGGCTTCCTTTAAGCTCTTCTGTGCTACAAATCTAATTACGGATGTATCTAGCACCCACAACCTCCTCTCCTTGTTGCATGCAACACCACCAGAGTTATGAATAAGTACTAGGGAAACCACCTCAGCTGGTCTGCTCAAGTCTCCAAGGTGGGAAGAAGATGAGAGAGCCAAGTAGAGGCAGCAGTCAGAGTTACATCTTCAGGTGCAATCCATCAAATACAAAACTCAGTGTCAGGAAGGATAGCTTTGCACAAACTAAGCCTCCTTAAAGTAGGACTCTGAAAGCCATCAGGAAAGAAAGCCCCAAAAGAAACAAATGGGGCATTGGCTTATTCTGTGCCTCAAAACCTCTCTCACTGCAGCAAGTATGATTACATAGCAAGTCCAGAGCTATGGGCAACTCATGGAAAGAAGTTACACAAACGCCATATATTCTCATAATGAATTTGAAGCTCAGAGGTACAACCCCACCACTTAAGGCTTTATAGGGCTCTTCAAGAAGAATGTCTTCTAAAGGGAGATGATGATCTACAGGGAGATTATGATCTACAGGAAGATGTTCCCCCCCTCTCCCCCCCCCCCCCCCCCCCTTTCTAACAGAAGAGCCTGAGGTACACAAAGCACATTGAAGGTAGCTGGATTTGGGCGTTTTTTATTTTTTTGGGGGGTTGGGGTTTTGTTTGTTGTTTTGAGGTTATGTTTGTTGGTAGGTTTGTTGTTGTTTTTTTTTTTTGTTTGTTTTGTTTTTTTTTAAGGGAGCCATTAAGGGAAAAAAAAAACCCAACAAAAAACTAGAAAGCCAAAAACCTTGGTTTGAAGAGATCCTGGCATCCCTCCTAAAGATTTTCTATTCTTCAATAAGAAAGGCTTTCACCAAAGGAATAGTCAGTCAAACCGAGGAACTATTAACGTGATCAGAAAGATTTCTGTGGCTCCCCCTAGCAACAATGATGATGAACAGGACATCGGTTTTTACTCCTTCAGAAAATATTGTCAAACACCAGCTTGTCACATAGCATTAAGTTGTCTCTTAACAGAAGATTTTGCAAGGCATCAGTAGAGAGCTTTAAATAATGTTTTGTTTAATTCAAGACCGTACTAACATGTCTCTCTCTGCTGCAGAAGCAATGCTATCCCGTGCTTATCATCCATGTTATGTGTTAGCAGTACTGCCACTTAAGGATTGAATCAGAACTTAGCAAACAGTGCAGCTGCCTCAGGTCAGCTTTGCCTCTCGAGATTTGCAAGACAGTTTTGGGATTTTTATTGCATCCAGGTTTTATGCCACAAAAATGTACACCTGGCTGTGTTACAAGCTTTGTTATTCACATGAATGCTCGACTGTTTTCTCAGACTCATACAGACTCCAAACAACAGGAATAGGGTCAGTGCAGCCAGAAGCATCCACATATACAAGACAGACACCTTTAAAGTATATCCATGTATATTTCTGCTGAACAGTCTCCCATTGTAAAACAACTTTTGAGATACCCAGATATCAGACTGCCTTCTTGTTTCCTCCTTCTTTCAGATAGTGCAGAAATTGCTGTCACATATTCCCCACAATTTATTTCCTATGATCCTAGTGAATTTTTACAAAGTTAGTAATCCACAAGTAAGTTTAAATATACACACACTTGACATTTATTACTCCAAGTCACACCATGTCCTTTTATTTGAAAGCCTAAAAAGCATAGTAGTACCACCAGAGAATTCAACATTCTGCTCACAGGCACAATTCTCAGGTATTACGGCGGCAAACTCCATAACACAAGTCAGGGCTGAAAACCCTGTGACAAGCATTTCACACGTGCTTTTAGATTATTTTATTCTTTTTTTACTAGAAAGACATACCAGCTCATTAAAAGTGATGCAGAAAATTGAATTGAACACACCTGCCAATGCTGAGTCACAGCGTTCCACACTCCCACTTTCCCTGTATGGCTTGTAGCCACCAACTGGTTGCCAATGAAGAAGAGAGCATCTACAGGGACTCCAAGACTGAACACTCCTACAAAAAATGAAGAGTCTATGAAGCTCATCTAAAATAAAGAGGAAAAAACCAGTAACAATGGAATCTCTCCACTATTATCATCTGTCACATTTATTACAGTAGCAAGTAAAGAACAGCCAAAACTGAGCTTGCAGCATGTGAGGTGAGGTACCATTCCAGCAGCAAACTGGGTTCCATAAATAAAATGCCAGCATGATGTTATCCCTGCTGATGCAATCATTACTTGGGAAGGAGAAAGGAGGCAAGAAAAGGAAGAAGAGCCCATGTAAAATATACATTCCTTGTTTTTCTAAAGCCATTGAATTCTCAAATGGCTTTGCACATCCTAAGACATAAAAAAAATAAATTAAAAACCCCCACAAAACCACCAAAAAAATCCTGCTTGCTGCAATAGGATTTTTATTTAATCTGTGACTATTAAGTGTCATGTAAGTTGTAATTTCGTGGGGTTTGCTAGACAGACAAATTTGTGCCATACTAGTTTGCAATTGCCTTTTAAAGTATTACAGGATCTCACCACTATTTTTTACCCAAATTAAACAGAGTTAGTCTGAAAACAGTTTTAAAATTAAATATGGCTACAACGCTTCATCCTTATTCTTGGGAAAAGACTGAACACAATGTGACATTAGTTGAATACATTCAAATTTCTCTTTTAGCAGAAATACTTGAACCTGGAAAAATAAGCAGCCTGTGAAAGCCTGTTTCTTTCTTTCTTTCTTACTCTCCTCATCTCCAGATCTTTGTTTGGTTACAGTCCATGAGTAGTGAGTCAAGGCTATTAAAAATTGATGCTATATAGGGAACCAGTTTCACCAATCATCACCTAAGATTCAAAATCTGGAAGACTTACTAGCAAATGCTGGCTTTCCAAATAAAGCAAATGTGGCAGCAATGTTTTGCGTAATAAAAATCCAAACACTGCGGAACATGACAGGCTTTGATGGCTACGGTTACAGTAGACCTTAACATCTGAGCTTTTCCAGAAGATCTGTCCTCTCCAGAGCTTCCTAGCCTCATCATAATCCATCATGAGTATGTTTAGTTGAACTGCAAACTTGGACAGCATACTACGTTTCATACTATGTATTGTACCATGTATTTAAAAGTTATATGAAACTAAAGATCATAGATTAACTCCAAGTCTGTCAGCTATGAATCCGTACAGCAAACTGGCCCTGTAAGTAACTGCATTTGTAAGTAATTCCAGGTTAAGCTTTACTGCCTGGTCAGTAAAAAGCCATTACTACTGGGGATACATTACACAACCAAGTGTCGAGCTTCACTCACAAGTTTTCTATCCCATACTGCTCACTCTACGTATTTATATTACTCCCCACTAAAATACTTTAAATGCAGCAGACCAATGTCTTCAAAACAAGAATACACAGTAACTGGAAAATCTCCCAATATTTTTTTGGACAAATACAAATTAACAGAGTGCCATTCCCAGCCAAGCAGCAGCCCTTTGTTACACCCCAAGAAGGAACCTCAGGAAGCTCAATATATACTTATGTTTTAATTAGGATGCTAAACTGTTTTCCAGGGAACAGTACAATCATTCCATGCAGATAAGATGCAGCAGTAAAGGGCAGATGAAAAAGGCAATAATAAAAAAATCCACAGAAACAACTCGAATTGATTACTCTAGAGAAGGATGAGGTTCAAGGAAATCAAGGAAGACAGCTGGAATGGTCTGGAGGAATTTGAAGTGTCAGTCCTGCTTAGGCTCAACAATCTTGAGACCCAGCCACAGGGGAGACAACGCTATACGTAATGACAGGCTCTTGTCTTAAGGGTCCCTCTCAGTAAAATACTGCTTACAGCAGCAATCCGGCAGCAGTGTCTTATGTAAGTAATATTGAAAGGAAGGAGAGCGCTCTGGGAGAGCTCTATCACAAAGATGCCAGCCCACACAATTTTCTGAGGATGGTGTCACCAGGCTTCGACGACTGTTTGGAACAAGTACTTTCTTTCACAAGATGATAGCAATGTACTGCAACACAAAGCAGGACAGCAAGCATTTGCCACTACAAGGAAACAAGACTGCTATATTCAAGTTGTTACTATTAAACACAAGCTTATCCTAGTTTTTTTAAGCCAAGCAGCATGACCTATTATCCAAATGAGGAATAGTACATTTTGGCCAATGTTAGTCCGACTACAGATTCAACCCTGCAGGCATTTTCTCTCTGCTCCCCCCCACCCTCAAGTGGCATTTCCTTTGTTTCACAAAGTCACTTCAACATAGTACAGCCTGTTTAGCAAAAGTGCTTCCTTCAGTTTTGTTGCCATGTTCCGACGTAGTCTGAGCTATGAGAACCTTATGCTATTGGCACATTTCAGAGTTATTTGAAGTAAAAGTCCACTTATGGTTTTTGCATCTCTTTGCACTCAATTTCCAAAAATCCTAGATGCTGCTTCACGTATCTCATTGCAAATTCCAAGGCAACACAAAAGCAGCTAAGTCAAACCAGAAAATGCAGGAGGAATGGAACAGCACAGTGCTTAAAACGATGCCTATTACAGTGTGTCGGGTCTGGCTGAGCCCCAGAGCAGCCCCACAGCACTGTGCTTTGTATGGGCAGCTAGAAAGGTGTTGAGAACACACCAGTGTTTTGGCTGCTGCTGAGCAGTGCCCACACAGCACCAAAGCTGTCTCTCTAACATTCCCCCCTCACCAGTAGGCTGGGGGTGGGCAAGATCTTGCAAAGGGACATAGCCGGGACAGCTGACCCAAACTGACCAAAGGGATATTCCATACCATAGAACATCATGCTCAGTATATAAACTGGGGGGAGCTGGCTGGGGGCTGGTGATGGCTGCTCGGGGATAAAAGCTAAGAGAAAGGAGAAGGAAGGGGGAGAATTAGTTATTTATGACATTTGTCTTCCAGAGAAAGCACTATACGTACTAAAGCTCTGCTTCCTGGGAAGAGGTCAAATATTGCCTGCTGATGGGAAGTAAAGAATAACAATATTTGTTTTCCTTTACTTCTGTATGCATGGCCTTTGCAATTGCTTTATTAAACTGCCTTTATCTTGATCCATAAGTTGTTGTGGTTTTTTTCCCCATCTTATTTTCTTTCCCCCTGTTCTGCTGAGGAGGGGAGTGATAGAGCAGCTTGCTGGGCACCTAGCATCCAGCCAAGGTTAGCCCACCACATACAGGAGTGCAGCTGCCATGCTAAATCTTCCCTACCTTTAAGATTTGTTCACCAGGGGCATAACAGGAGAATAGGCTTCAAGTATTCACAGTATTTACTCCCTAACAGATATTTCATATTCAACTGACGCACCATTCGTATTTATTTTTTTTAATACAATGGAACCTCCTTTTCTGTTGTGCTGATTATTATTATATAAAAGAGTTCTGTGAGTCACAACTAAAAGAACAGTACACAGCTGCATTAACTCATGCAAGACCTTTGCCCTTCCCCATCTTCACATCTGACTTGGTGTTTCCACTCATTCAAGCATGAAAAAAAGCAACAGCCCTTAACATAGCTGGAAATTGCCTGAGCATCTTTCAAGTAAGCTCTTCCTTTAAAGGCATATGGATCAAAACTTGAATTTGGTCATTTTGACTTTCATTAATGACCACATTAATTCTCATGCCTTCAACTATGGAGATACATCTAATAACAAATTATCTCAGCATTAAGCTTCAGAGAAAAGTGTCCACATAAGGAGACTGCTGTCATACTTTGTTAGCAGTATCCACTGCCAGAAGAAACAGACTTTACTGGCCTAATAGTGGTTATTCAAACACCAGGGATTAGACTGGAGTAAGTTCCTAATACCTAATATTGCCTCCCAAATTTGCCCTGTATTTGAACAACAGTGAGTCAGACAAGCCATCAGATTAGTACCAAGTAATATTTGCTTCTGAAAAAGCCACCTTGCTGTTTCTAAAGCCCCGCTAATTGTGTGTCCTTCAATACCAAGGTGTACAAGCAGCAATTCCTGTATGCTTAGGGCAGTACAGCTTGTCTTTTTCCTACCTAGACACCCACGTCATATAAAGAAGAAATTTTCATCTTTCAGATTCCATTTATGAACTACATGTGACAGAGAATTAAATCTTTTCATCGCCTCCATTAAAAATACAGCTTTAATAAGACACAGGAAAGAAAAGAGCAGAATCTCTCAGCATCTGTAGCTTTCCATCTCAGGAACTTAGTTCCTTTGTGCTATGGCCTAAACTCAAATGCAAGTCCAAGGAAAAGTTTAACTCTTAATTTGCATCTTGATACAAAAACTCAAACTGAACAGTAAGTGTTAGTAACTGTTCAGTAGACAGACTACTTTTGTATTCTCCATCTTTTTGATTTTGAGAAAGGATTCTTCTAGCATCACAGAGAAGAAATATGTTCTAATAGGTTGCTGTACCATAGCTTGTTTTGTCACTTTGTGAAAGCAAATACTGAACACCATGGATCATACATACCTCAAAATCAGATCACAGACTTCCTTCTCATTAAACACACACACGCAAAAAGAAACCAGTCAGTTATAGTTACCAATTTCACTGCCGCTACCACCATCTTGAATGCTCCATAAGATTATGCTACTCTCCGAGGCAACTGCAACCATCTTATCCTTGTCTCCATGAGGTCCTCCAACCACCTTAGCATTAAGAGCCACTCGCTCAATCGTCCAGTCCAGATAGGGACTTGTAAACACTTGCTGCCACCCAGATGACTCTTTGATTCTGGAAGGACAAAGGAAGGAACAGGGAGTAGAGGTTACAGATTCAGAAACAGACAACTCTACCTAAGCCTGAATCAACATGGATGACCCAGTCTTACAGGCTACGCCAGAGAACTTCATATTCCAGTAAAGCACTATAGTTTACAAGAGCTGCAGGTTGGTTTGTTGTTTTTTTTTTCCTTGAAGTCTGATACTGCATATTGTTTCAGTGTTTTGTGGCTACTAAAAGCCTGTGCTGGGCTTTTTCCTCATATAAGCACGTCTGATATAGAAGTCACCAGACCAATCCAAAAACTTGGGCTAAACAAGTGCTAGAGAACAAGGTTCAGCATAAGACTTTAGAAGAAATATCTATTTAAATTCCCAGAAGCAAGGTATCTTATATATCGTGTAAGACACCCAATCACGCTCTAGCATAAGGCTGTGCTATCTAGTCACATTTTCTATTTACGGTATACTGTACACAGGTAGTACTGAATTGACTATAAGCTTTATTTTTAGAGAAGCATTTGCCTGTGCAATTTTAAAGACTTACATGATGCCAGAAGAGCACAATTTATCCGATTTAATTTCAAGCAATAATTTAGATGCTTTGTGACTGAGCTAAAGCACACTAAATCTCAGCAGTCAAATTATATAAATGTTAACATGGAAAGCAAAAACATATCTAGTATCTTTTGCCATTGTTGCCATTCTTCCACTCCAACATTGCATCCTGCCTGGAGCTGAAGCATCACAGTTCACTGTGCTCTACCCATACAGCATGCACAAGCTGTAGTGAACTGACTTAAGAGCAGGACCGCAATAGCCATAAGCCTTTGAATGAAACCAAGACATTCTCACAAGCTTTATTATCAAATTTTCAAGACTTCTGTCACACCTCAAAGGAGAAAAAAAAAGAAAAAAAACCCCTCTCTTTAGGATGTCCTTTGCTGTAGTTTTTTACCAAAATAATTAAGTATTTAAATATTATCACTTACAAGCAGCCTAAAAGAAAGTCACAAAACCAAATATCTAAATACATTTCATTTCTTACTGCATGGGATTCACTGTCCACTACAAATTACCACTTACACTGAGAAATTATTCTGGCTAAAATTCAGATGCTGCCCTTACATTTAAACAGCAGTGACAAGAATTTTATAAATCATGTCATTATACTGCACTGCAGTAGCACCATATAAGCAAGCTCTATTTAAAACTGTAGGTAGAAGGAAGTAACTTTAAGAATATGTTGCCTTCTCAAACACCAGATATTCAAAAATGTCTGGGCAAATGCAGCTGCCAAGCCATAAAAATGAGAGATACTGAGATACAGCACAGAGGAGAAAACACTGTACCCAAAACTGTGTAAGAGCAGAATGGAGGAGGGAAAATTCCACCATTGTATTCCCAGTGTTCCTTCAAGCCCAATCACCCCCCGCCCGCCCCCCGTGCCCCCAGCCCCCCCCAAAAAAATATTCAAAACAAGACGAGACTGCTACCTTGAGTCACCATGAAGAAAAGCAGCATTTTAAATTGCCATGTTGACCCATGCCTCTTTCAGGAACCATTCAAGCCTGACAAGCTTCATCAAAAGCATCACTAATGACTTAAGTTCAGCAGTAACAAGTTTCATTAAGTAGATTACCAAGCAGGAAAGAGGCAGAATCTTTCACTTAAAAGTGAGGTAGCCCCCAAGGAAAACAGTCAGAGATAAAATCCTAAGGAAGGGACAATTAGCAAAAGACAATTGCAAATCATTGCCGCTTTCTCCAGTCAGACCACATTAAGCATAATTGAAAACAAGAACATTAAGTAGAGCAAGAAAAGCCACATTTAGTGCAAATTAAAGCAAAACAAATTATAGTGGTGAATACGAGAGACAAGGTAGATGTAATTGAAGTTACAAAGTTTAAGCAAGTAAATTAGTATTCTATATAGTGAAAAAGGTAGCAAACTATGGCTTCAACTTGGCAGTAACCAGAAAGAAGCCATCCACATTGCACTCTTTATTCTCCCTTCTGTTTCGGAACCACACTATGACAGCAGCACTAAGATTGTTTTTGGCAACAGCTCTTGTTAAAACATTACTTTTCAATGGAAAGACAGCCACCAATGAAATCCAGACTACCAGATGTGAACTAAAAGCAGCTTCTGTAATATGAAGGTGTTAGTTATCTTCACCTGATCTTAAAAAAAATAGCCAATATAGAAGACATTTAAAGATAATTTTCAGC